>NC_092785.1:43794998-43797498 GCF_047496795.1 Chiloscyllium punctatum
ATCTCTCACTCTCTCTCCCTCTCTCTCTCTCTCTCTCTGTCTCTCTCTCTCTCTCTCTCTCTCTCTCTCCCCCTCATTGACCCATTCACACACTCTCTCTTTCTCTCTCTCTCACACTCTCTCTCTCTGCTCCCCCCCCCCTCACTGACCCATTCACACTCTCTCTCTCTCTCTCTCTATCTCTCCCCCTCACTGACCCATTCACACTCGCTCTCTCACCCCCCTCACTGACCCATTCTCTCTCTCTCTCTCTCTCTCTCTCTCTCTCTCTCTGTCTCTCTCACTCTCTGTCTCCCCCTCACTGACCCAATCACACCCTCTCATTCCCCCCCTCACTGACCCATTCACTCTCACTCTCTCTCTCTCTCTCTCTCTCTCTCTCTCTTTCTGTCTCACTCTCTCTCTCCCCTCACTGACCCATTCACACCCCTCTCTCTCTCTCTCCCCCCTCACTGACCCATTCACACACTCTCTCTCTCCCCCCCTCACTGACCCATTCTCACACTGTCTCTCTTTCTCTCTCCCCCCCTCTCACTGACCCATTCACACACTCTCTTTCTCTCCCCCTCACTGACCAATTGTCCCCCTCTCTCTCTCTCTCTCTTTCTCTCCCTCTCACTGACCCATTCACACACTCTCTCTCCCCCTCACTGACCCATTCACCCTCTCTCTCTCTCTCTCCGCTCTCACTGACCCATTCACACTCTCTCTCTCCTCCTCACTGACCCATTCACACACTCTCTCTCTCTCTCTGTCTCTCTCTCCCCCTCACTGACCCATTCACTCTCACTCTCTCTCTCTCTCTTCCCCTCACTGACCAATTCACTCTCATTCACACACTCTCTCTCTCTCTCCCCTCACTGACCCATTCACACTCTCTCTCTCTCCCCCCTCACTGACCCATTCACTCTCTCTCTCTCCTGCTCACTGACCCATTCATTCACTTTCTCTCTCTCCCCCTCACTGACACATTCTCACACTCTCCCTCTCTCTCTCTCTATCTCTCCCCCTCACTGACCCATTCACTCTCACTCTCTCTCTCTCTGTCTCACTCTCTGTCTCCCCCTTACTGACCCAATCACACCCTCTCATTCACCCCCCGCACTGACCCATTCACACTCTCTCTCTCTCACTCAATGACCCATTCACACTCTCTCTCTCCCCCTCACTGACCCATTCACACCCCTCTCTCTCTCTCTCCCCCCTCACTGACCTATTCACACACTCTCTCTCTCTCCTCCCCACTGACCCATTCACACACTCTCTCTCTCTCTCTCTCTCTCTCTCCCCCCCCCCCCTCACTGACCCACTCACACTCTCTCTCTCTCTCTCTCCCCCTCACTGACGCATTCTCTCTCTCTCTCTCTCTCTCTCTCTCCCCCTCACTGGCCCATTCACACTCTCTCTCTCTCTCTCTCTCTCTCTCTCTCCATCTCACTGACCCATTCACACTCTCTCTCTCTCTCTCCCCCTCACTGACCCATTCACACACACTCTCTCTCTCTCTCTCTCTCTCTCTCTCCCTCTCACTGACCCATTCACACTCTCTCTCTCTCTCTCTCCCCCCTCTCACTGACCCATTCACACTCTCTCTCTCGCTCTCTCCCCCTCACTGACCCATTCACACACTCTCTCTCTCTCTCTCTCTCTCTCTCTCTCTGTCCCCTCACTGACACATTCACACACTCTCTCTCTCTCCCTCCCCCTCAATGACCAATTCACTCTCACTCTCTCTCTCTCTCTCTCTCTTTCTCTCCACCTCACTGACCCATTAACACACTCTCTCTCCCCCTCACTGACCCATTCACACAATCTCTCACTCTCTCTCCCTCTCTCTCTCTCTCTCTCTGTCTCTCTGTCTCTCTCTCTCTCTCTCCCCCTCACTGACCCATTCACACACTCTCTCTTTCTCTCTCTCTCACACTCTCTCTCTCTGCTCCCCCCCACCAACTGACCCATTCACACTCTCACTCTCTCTCTCTCTTCCCCCTCACTGACCCATTCACTCTCTCTCTCTCTCCCCCTCACTGACCCTTTCACTCTCACTCTCTCTCTCTCTCTCTTCCGCTCGCTGACCAATTCACTCTCACTCTCTCTCTTCCCCTCACTGACCCATTCACACACTCTCTCTCTCTCTTCCCCTCACTGAACCATTCACACTCTCTCTCTCTCTCCCCCCTCACTGACCCATTCACATTCTCTCTCTCGCCTGCTCACTGACCCATTCATTCACTCTCTCTCTCTTCCCCTCACTGACCTATTCACACTCACTCTCTCTCTCTCTCTCTCTCTCTCTCTCTTCCCGTCACTGACCCATTCACACTCGCTCTCTCTCTCTCTCTCCCCCTCACTGACCCATTCACTCTCTCTCTCTCTCCCCCTCACTGACCCATTCACACACTCTCTCTCTCTCCCCCTCACTGTCACATTCTCACACTCTCCCTCTCTCTCTCTCTCTCTCTCTCTCCCCCTCACTGACCCTTTCACACTCTCTCTCTCT
>NC_092785.1:43818737-43863737 GCF_047496795.1 Chiloscyllium punctatum
TGAGAGAGCGAGAGAGACGGGGCTCAGGGAGAGAGAGAGAGAGAGCGAGAGAGACAGGGGCTCGGGAGAGAGAGAGAGAGAGAGAGACGGGGCTCGGAGGGAGAGAGAGAGAGAGAGAGACCAGAGACGGGGCTCGGGGGGAGAGAGAGAGAGAGACAGAGACGGGGCTCGGGGAGAGAGAGAGAGAGAGAGACAGAGACGGGGCTCGGGGAGAGAGAGAGAGAGAGAGACGGGGCTCGGGGAGAGAGAGAGAGAGAGAGAGAGACGGGGCTCGGGGGAGAGAGAGAGAGAGAGAGAGAGACGGGGCTCGGGGAGAGAGAGAGAGAGCGAGAGAGACGGGGCTCGGGGAGAGAGAGAGAGCGAGAGAGACGGGGCTCGGGGAGAGAGCGAGAGCGAGAGAGAGACGGGGCTCGGGGAGAGAGGAGAGCGAGAGAGACGGGGCTCGGGGAGAGAGCGAGAGCGAGAGAGACGGGGCTCGGGGAGAGAGCGAGAGCGAGAGAGACGGGGCTCGGGGAGAGAGCGAGAGCGAGAGAGACGGGGCTCGGGGAGAGAGCGAGAGCGAGAGAGACGGGGCTCGGGGAGAGAGCGAGAGCGAGAGAGACGGGGCTCGGGGAGAGAGCGAGAGCGAGAGAGACGGGGCTCGGGGAGAGAGCGAGAGAGCGAGAGAGACGGGGCTCGGGAAGAGAGCGAGAGCGAGAGAGACGGGGCTCGGGGAGAGAGCGAGAGCGAGAGAGACGGGGCTCGGGGAGAGAGCGAGAGCGAGAGAGACGGGCTCGGGGAGAGAGCGAGAGCGAGAGAGACGGGGCTCGGGGAGAGAGCGAGAGCGAGAGAGACGGGGCTCGGGAGAGAGCGAGAGCGAGAGAGACGGGGCTCGGGGAGAGAGCGAGAGCGAGAGAGACGGGGCTCGGGAGAGAGAGAGAGCGAGAGAGACGGGGCTCGGGGAGAGAGCGAGAGCGAGAGAGACGGGGCTCGGGGAGAGAGCGAGAGCGAGAGAGACGGGGCTCGGGGAGAGAGCGAGAGCGAGAGAGACGGGGCTCGGGGAGAGAGCGAGAGCGAGAGAGACGGGGCTCGGGAGAGAGCGAGAGCGAGAGAGACGGGGCTCGGGGAGAGAGCGAGAGCGAGAGAGACGGGGCTCGGGGAGAGAGCGAGAGCGAGAGAGACGGGGCTCGGGGAGAGAGCGAGAGCGAGAGAGACGGGGCTCGGGGAGAGAGCGAGAGCGAGAGAGACGGGGCTCGGGGAGAGAGCGAGAGCGAGAGAGACGGGGCTCGGGGAGAGAGCGAGAGCGAGAGAGACGGGGCTCGGGGAGAGAGCGAGAGCGAGAGAGACGGGGCTCGGGGAGAGAGAGAGAGAGAGAGACGGGGCTCGGGGAGAGGAGAGAGAGAGACGGGGCTCGGGGAGAGAGAGAGAGAGAGAGAGACGAGGCTCGGGGGGAGAGAGAGAGACGAGGCTTGGGAGAGCGAGAGACAGATGGGGCTCGGGGAGAGAGCGAGAGAAAGAGACGGGGCTCGAGGAGAGAGCGAGAGAGAGACAGGGCTCGGGGGGAGAGCGAGAGAGACGGGGCTCGGGCGGAGAGAGCGAGAGAGACGGGGTCGGGGAGAGAGAGAGAGAGAGACGGGGCTCGGGAGAGAGAGAGAGAGAGAGAGACGGGGCTCGGGGAGAGAGAGAGAGAGAGAGAGACGGGGCTCGGGGAGAGAGAGAGAGAGAGAGAGACGGGGCTCGGGGAGAGAGAGAGAGAGAGAGAGAGACGGGGCTCGGGGAGAGAGAGAGAGAGAGAGAGACGGGGCTCGGGGAGAGAGAGAGAGAGACGGGGCTCGGGGAGAGAGAGAGAGACGGGGCTCGGGGAGAGAGCGAGAGAGAGAGACGGGGCTCGGGGAGAGAGTGAGAGAGACGGGGCTCGGGGAGAGAGAGAGAGAGAGCGAGAGAGACGGGGCTCGGGGAGAGAGTGAGAGAGAGAGAGACGGGGCTCGGGGAGAGAGAGAGAGAGAGAGAGACGGGGCTCGGGGAGAGAGAGAGAGAGACGGGGCTCGGGGAGAGAGAGAGAGACGGGGCTCGGGGAGAGAGCGAGAGAGAGAGACGGGGCTCGGGGAGAGAGTGAGAGAGACGGGGCTCGGGAGAGAGAGAGAGAGAGCGAGAGAGACGGGGCTCGGGGAGAGAGTGAGAGAGAGAGAGACAGGGCTCGGGGGGAGGGCGAGAGAGAGAGAGAGACGAGGCTTGGGAGAACGAGAGAGAGACAGGGCTCGGGGAGAGAGCGAGAGAGAGACGGGGCTCGGGGAGAGAGAGAGAGAGAGAGAGAGAGAGAGAGAGAGAGACGGGGCTCGGGGAGAGAGTGACAGAGACAGACGGGGCTCGGGGAGAGAGTGAGAGAGAGAGACGGGGCTCGGGGAGAGAGAGAGTGAGAGACAGGGCTCGGGGAGAGAGTGAGAGACGGGGTTCGGGGGGAGAGAGAGAGACAAGGCTTGGGAGTGCGAGAGAGAGACGGGGCTCGGGGAGAGTGCGAGAGAGAGACGGGGCTCGGGGAGAGTGCGAGAGAGAGACGGGGCTCGGGGAGAGAGCGAGAGAGAGACGGGGCTCGGGGAGAGAGAGAGAGAGAGAGACGGGGCTCGGGGAGAGAGAGAGAGAGACGGGGCTCGGGGAGAGAGAGAGAGAGAGAGAGACGAGGCTCGGGGGGAGAGAGAGAGACGAGGCTTGGGAGAGCGAGAGACAGATGGGGCTCGGGGAGAGAGCGAGAGAAAGAGACGGGGCTCGAGGAGAGAGCGAGAGAGAGACAGGGCTCGGGGGGAGAGCGAGAGAGACGGGGCTCGGGCGGAGAGAGCGAGAGAGACGGGGCTCGGGGAGAGAGAGAGAGAGAGACGGGGCTCGGGGAGAGAGAGAGAGAGAGAGAGACGGGGCTCGGGGAGAGAGAGAGAGAGAGAGAGACGGGGCTCGGGGAGAGAGAGAGAGAGAGAGAGACGGGGCTCGGGGAGAGAGAGAGAGAGAGAGAGAGACGGGGCTCGGGAGAGAGAGAGAGAGAGAGAGACGGGGCTCGGGGAGAGAGAGAGAGAGACGGGGCTCGGGGAGAGAGAGAGAGACGGGGCTCGGGGAGAGAGCGAGAGAGAGAGACGGGGCTCGGGGAGAGAGTGAGAGAGACGGGGCTCGGGGAGAGAGAGAGAGAGAGCGAGAGAGACGGGGCTCGGGGAGAGAGTGAGAGAGAGAGAGACGGGGCTCGGGGAGAGAGAGAGAGAGAGAGAGACGGGGCTCGGGGAGAGAGAGAGAGAGACGGGGCTTCGGGGAGAGAGAGAGAGACGGGGCTCGGGGAGGAGAGCGAGAGAGAGAGACGGGGCTCGGGGAGAGAGTGAGAGAGACGGGGCTCGGGGAGAGAGAGAGAGAGAGCGAGAGAGACGGGGCTCGGGGAGAGAGTGAGAGAGAGAGAGACAGGGCTCGGGGGAGGGCGAGAGAGAGAGAGAGACGAGGCTTGGGAGAACGAGAGAGAGACAGGGCTCGGGGAGAGAGCGAGAGAGAGACGGGGCTCGGGGAGAGAGAGAGAGAGAGAGAGAGAGAGAGAGAGAGAGACGGGGCTCGGGGAGAGAGTGACAGAGACAGACGGGGCTCGGGGAGAGAGTGAGAGAGAGAGACGGGGCTCGGGGAGAGAGAGAGTGAGAGACAGGGCTCGGGGAGAGAGTGAGAGACGGGGTTCGGGGGGAGAGAGAGAGACAAGGCTTGGGAGTGCGAGAGAGAGACGGGGCTCGGGGAGAGTGCGAGAGAGAGACGGGGCTCGGGGAGAGTGCGAGAGAGAGACGGGGCTCGGGGAGAGAGCGAGAGAGAGACGGGGCTCGGGGAGAGAGCGAGAGAGAGAGACGGGGCTCGGGGAGAGAGAGAGAGAGAGACGGGGCTCGGGGAGAGAGAGAGAGAGAGAGACGGGGCTCGGGGAGAGAGAGACAGAGACGGGGCTCGGGGAGAGAGAGAGAGAGAGAGAGACGGGGCTCGGGGAGAGAGAGAGAGAGAGAGAGAGAGAGAGACGGGGCTCGGGGAGAGAGAGAGAGAGAGAGAGACGGGGCTCGGGGAGAGAGAGCGAGAGAGAGACGGGGCTCGGGAGAGAGAGCGAGAGAGAGACGGGGCTCGGGGAGAGAGCGAGAGAGAGACGGGGATCGGGGAGAGAGCGAGAGAGAGACTGGGCTCGGGGAGAGAGCGAGAGAGAGACGGGGCTCGAGGAGAGAGCGAGAGGAAGAGACGGGGCTCGAGGAGAGAGCGAGAGAGAGAGACGGGGCTCGGGGAGAGAGAGAGAGAGAGAGAGACGGGGCTCGGGGAGAGAGAGAGAGAGAGAGACGGGGCTCGGGGAGAGAGAGAGAGAGAGAGAGAGACAGAGACGGGGCTCGGGGAGAGAGAGAGAGAGAGAGAGAGAGACGGGGCTCGGAGAGAGAGAGAGAGAGAGAGAGAGACGGGGCTCGGGGAGAGAGCGAGAGAGAGACGGGGCTCGGGGAGAGAGAGAGAGAGCGAGAGAGTGACAGAGACGGGGCTCGGGGAGAGAGCGAGAGAGAGACGGGGCTCGGGGAGAGAGCGAGAGAGAGACGGGGCTCGGGGAGAGAGCGAGAGAGAGACGGGGCTCGAGGAGAGAGCGAGAGGAAGAGACGGGGCTCGAGGAGAGAGCGAGAGGAAGAGACGGGGCTCGAGGAGAGAGCGAGAGAGAGAGACGGGGCTCGGGGAGAGAGAGAGAGAGAGAGAGAGAGAGAGAGAGAGAGAGAGAGAGAGACCGGGCTCGGGGAGCGAGAGCGAGAGAGACGGGGCTCGGGGAGAGAGAGAGAGAGAGAGAGAGAGAGAGAGAGAGAGACGGGGCTCGGGGAGAGAGAGAGAGAGACGGGGCTCGGGAGAGAGAGAGAGAGAGAGAGAGACGAGGCTCGGGGGGAGAGAGAGAGATGAGGCTTGGGAGAGCGAGAGACAGATGGGGCTCGGGGAGAGAGAGAGAGCGAGAGAGAGACAGGGCTCGGGGAGGAGAGCGAGAGAGAGACGGGGCTCGAGGAGAGAGCAAGAGAGACGGGGCTCGGTGAGAGAGCGAGAGAGACGGGGCTCAGGGAGAGAGAGAGAGAGAGAGAGCGAGAGAGACGGGGCTCGGGGAGAGAGAGAGAGAGAGAGAGAGACGGGGCTCGGGGGGAGAGAGAGAGAGAGAGAGAGAGAGAGACAGAGACGGGGCTCGGGGGGAGAGAGAGAGAGAGAGAGAGACAGAGACGGGGCTCGGGGAGAGAGAGAGAGAGAGAGACAGAGACGGGGCTTGGGGAGAGAGAGAGAGAGAGAGCGAGAGAGACGGGGCTCGGGGAGAGAGAGAGAGAGAGAGAGAGAGAGAGACGGGGCTCGGGGAGAGAGAGAGAGACGGGGGTCGGGGAGAGAGAGAGAGACGGGGCTCGGGAAGAGAGAGAGAGAGAGACGGGGCTCAGGGAGAGAGAGAGAGAGAGAGAGACGGGGCTCGGGGAGAGAGAGAGAGAGAGAGAGACGGGGCTCGGGGAGAGAGCGAGAGAGAGAGAGAGAGAGACGGGGCTCGGGGAGAGAGCGAGAGAGAGAGACGGGGCTCGGGGAGAGAGCGAGAGAGAGAGACGGGGCTCGGGGAGAGAGTGAGAGAGAGAGAGACAGGGCTCGGGGGGAGGGCGAGAGAGAGAGAGAGACGAGGCTTGGGAGAACGAGAGAGAGACAGGGCTCGGGGAGAGAGCGAGAGAGAGACGGGGCTCGGGGAGAGAGAGAGAGAGAGAGAGAGAGAGAGAGAGAGAGACGGGGCTCGGGGAGAGAGCGAGAGAGAGAGAGACGGGGCTCGGGGAGAGAGTGACAGAGAGAGACGGGGCTCGGGGAGAGAGTGAGAGAGAGAGACGGGGCTCGGGGAGAGAGTGAGAGAGAGAGACGGGGCTCGGGGAGAGAGAGAGAGAGAGACAGGGCTCGGGGAGAGATTGAGAGACGGGGTTCGGGGGGAGAGAGAGAGACAAGGCTTGGGAGAGAGAGAGAGAGACAGGGCTCGGGGAGAGAGTGAGAGAGAGAGACGGGGCTCGGGGGAAGAGAGAACGAGAGATGGTGTTCTCTGGTGGAGAGAGAGATGGGGCTCGGGGGAAGATTTAGTGGGTATTCTGAGGGAGATAAATTTTGTTCCGCACAGCAGTTTGGGATATGGACCAGAGGCAGGTGGTGGGAATTAGATCAGATTCACCACATGGAGAGGGTGGGATCAGAGAGAGACCGGAGCAGGGAGCAGGATTGGGATGAGACCAGCAGGAGCGGTTCGGATGACCAATTTCCCCTGTGTGAAAGGCATTCGTGAAACAGATGGAGTGTTGGCGATGGATTCACGGTCGCCTTTAATTCCAGATTCTTGACTGAATTCTCATTCTCCCAGCTGGACGTCGTTCCCCAGAACATGAGCTGAAGCTTCAGGATGAATAGTCGAACGATAATACCGCTGGCACCATTGCCTACTCCAGTCCTGCTCAGCTAAGGATCGAGTCTGTAATAAGATATTATTTATTTCTGGGGGTGAGGGAGGAGAAAGGGATTGATTCAGAGGAGCACAGAAGGACATGAGTGAACTTATGGGGAATCGAGAAAATACTTGGAAAAGCTTTCCAGGTATGGGGCGAGAGTGTTTGATACATGAAGACAACGTCGGAGAACAGGGACGTTCCAGAGGACAGCAAAGAGACAGTAGACTAATTAAATCAGAATGTTGATTGGATACACCAACAGGGAGGAAACAGGCCCTTCAGCCCAACCAGTACACACTGACCCTCTGAAGAGTATCCCACCCAGACCCATTGCTCCCTGACTAGTGTACCGAACACTATGGGGTAATTTAGCACGGCCAATCCACCCTAACCTGCACATCCCTGAGCACTATGGGGTAATTTCGTATGGCCAATCCACCCTAACCTACACATCCCTGAACACGATGGGGTAATTTAGCATGGTCAATCCACCCTAACCTACACATCCCTGAACACTACGTGGTAATTTAGCGTGGCCAATCCACCCTAACCTACACATCCCTGAACACTATGGGGTAATTTAGCATGGCTAATCCACCCTAACCTGCACATCCCTGAACACTATGGGGTAATTTAGCATGGCCAATCCACCCGGACCTGCACATCCCAGAACACTATGGGGTAATTTAGCATGGCCAATCCACCCTAACCTACACATCCCTGAACACTATGGGTAAGTTAGCACGGCCAATCCACCCTAACCTACACATCCCTGAACACTATGGGGTAATTTAGCATAGCCAATCCACCCTAACCTGCACATCCACTGTGCCTCTTTGATTCTGCCTTCCCAAACAAGGGCATAAATTATATGCCCCAAATAAGTCATGGGGCTGAGGATTTTACATGATGGGAGGGAATGGTAGGAATCAGTTGGGGAATTGCGTTGGTGGAATTGTTCTGATTTGGAGGAGCCAGTGTTGAAATGGACAAATTTAAAAGTCGCCCGACACTGGGTCATATCCTTCCAACGGGTTTATTTGGACGCCTTAACTTTCGAAAGCTGCTTCTTCATGGGGTTGTGAAGCAAATTGTCGCGATTGAAAGCTGATCCATCCTCAGGCTCTGACAATCCACATTCCGGCGTCCTTAAGGGAATTGGCCTGGGAAATAATGGTGGCCGCCTTCCCAGATTCTTTCGCATCCGGAACAGTTTCTGCGGATTCGGCGGAGCTGGCACAACCGCACTATTTAATAGAGACGTCGGTCGTGGTGAAATCAGAGCGTTGTGCAGCACCGAGACAGACTCTTTGGCCCAACCAGTCCACCCTGACCATCCTCACAAACTAAACTAGTCCTGCCTGCTGCATTTGGCCTGTATCCCTTCGAACATTTCCTATTTAGGAGCTTCTCTTCTAAACTGGCATCCACTGCTTTCCCTGGCAGGTCATTCCACACACGAGCCACTCGCTCTGTAAAAACGTTTATCCTCCCCCCCCCCCCCTCCCCCCCCACCATGTTTTTTTTTAAAAATCTTTTCACTTCAAAAATATACCCTTGCGTCTTGACCTTCCCCACCCCAGGAAGAAGTCCCTTTGCCATTCTCCTTCTCCATGTCCTTCATGATTTGATCACCCTTTATACAACCTCCTGCGCTCCAGTGGGGAAAACAAAATCCCAATCTTTCCGTCTGTTTTTACATCTCAGCCCCTCCATTCCTCGTAAATCCCTTCTGAACCCTCTCCGGGTTAATAATCTCCTTCCTCTAACAGGGCGACTGGAACTGGACACGGTGCTCCAGACGAGACCTCACCAAGGTCCTGTACAACCCCAATGAGACGTTTCCCAAACTCCTACACTCAAAGGGCTGAGCAATGAAGGCTAACGTGTTAAACACCTTCCTAACTTCCCCCCACCCCCTCCCCTGTCTACACATGACACAGACTCCAAACAATGATGTCCCTGCCCCCCCGCCTTGGTCCCACTGCTCTACAACGCTACCCAGGGCCCTACAATAAACTGTAAACGTCCTGTTTGTGTTGGTTTTACCAAAATGCGACACCTCGCCTTTATCCAAATTAAACTCCATCTCCCCCCTTGTCCACCCCTTGACCCAGTCGATCGAGGACCTTCTGTAACCTTTGAGAACCTCCTTTCACTCTCCGCTATACCGTCGCAGTGCCTCCTACAAACTCTCTCATGACGCCTCTGATATTCTCATCTGAAATGACAAATAAACGTGGACCCAGCCCGAGCCCTGAGAGTCCATTAGAAATGATCCAATACCAGAGCCGTTGGAAAACGGTGGCTGGATTGGACACAGTCAGCGTGGGTTCACGAAAGGAAATTCACGCTTGGAAAACCCATTGGAATTTTTTCCAGGATTGAACTAGCAGAGTCGATAAGGGGCAACTAGAGATATGGCTTGCTTGACCTTTCCGACATGGAACGTTCCAGTGTAGTACAGGCCCTTCGGCCCTCGATGTCTCACCGACCTGTGGAAATCATCTGATGCCCCTGTATAACCTACACCATTCCATTCTTATCCATGTGTGTGTCCAATGCACCTTTAAATGCCCTTAACGTCAGCGAGTCTACGACTGTTCCACGACCCTACTACACTCTGAGTAAAGAAACTACCCCTGATCTCTGTCCAAAATCTACCACCCCTCAATTTAAAGCTGAGAAGGATTTTGATAGGGTCCCTCGCAAGAAATTACCACGTATGGGATTGGTGCAGTGTGTTGTGACATCGACCGAGAATCGGGTGGCCAATGAGGGTCAAAGAGTAGGAATAACAGTTCTTTTTCTTAAGGGGGGAGGTGTTATGATGTTGGAGGCATGTACTGTACCATTAAGGGAGAGTGAATGCGGTTCTGAACTGAGAGATTAAAAGCACCTCTGTATATGACTAGATGGCAGTCTCACAGCGTACGAGAAAATTGAATATATCTAAAGTTTGGCTGTGAAAGGAATAGCTGAGTTTTGGTTGCTGTTTCGACAGTTCAAAATTAACCAATCTATTTAAATTATGCCCCAGGATGCTAGAACCTAATCGAGTTTGAATTCAGAGTTTTGCCAACATTGAACCAGTGAGACAATCCAATGTTGGGGGGGTAGCAAAATACGGACATTTTGAAAATTGCAGACAGCAACCGCTGTCGAGATAGAAATGCCTGGAGAGCTAACATGTTGCTCTCCAAGAAATTGGGAAACACTCTCTATCAATGGTACCTTTTCATATGAAACATCTTCACAGTAAAAAGATAGAAGATGACCCAGGGAGATCCTCAGATGGATGATGAAAAACACAGAAGACGACGGCTTTGTGTGGTTTTGAAATTAAGTTGATGTAATTTTAATAAGTGTTTTACTGGAACAGCATATAGTCAGCGAGTTGGAGGCAGATAATAAGCAATTAAGAGATGGGGTCTTAGAATTGTGAATCGCTATTTAATGCTCACTTTTAGAGTTAAATACAACTTGATATTATTTTCTTCAAATAGTGGAATTGGGACAGTCCTCTGTCACCCATGTTGTAACACATTACGAGGCGAGGTGAGTTTTTCTGGGTTTTTGGGTTGAATTAACAGAGGGGTTCATCGCCGTGTTGTAACAGTCTTGGGGCTCGGGTCTGAGATTTGAACAGGTTTGGAGTACAGAAGATCTCAGCAGATTTAAAGATTTGCTGATGAGTGTCCTAATCTTTAAGTAAAACTCACGTGAGGCAATTGGTTTAATCTCGGTGACTTGAATTCAAAGTGAGGGAAACAGCTGTTAAGATTGCTGAAGAGGTTCTGGGGTTTGAAGACGCTTCCCGATTTTGCCGAGAATGTTCAGGAAGACAGAGGAAGGGCATACATTTAGAATTAATGAAGAGGTTAGAGTCGGGTTTAACCAGGGCGAGAGGGAAAGCTGAACTTGTAATGGGGTGGGACAGGCACTGAGGTGAATTCGAGAGACAGACAAGTGCAGTCGAGTTGGAAAAACGTAAGATAAAATGGGGAAAGAAAGAGAGAGAGGGGAAAGAAGGTTCGCCGTGGGGCAAAAATAGAGAGAGAGCTTCACCTTCCGAAGTTGCGAGTGAGTCAGGAAAGTCAAGTTAACAGGATGGAGATGGAGAGAGAGAGAGAGAGAGAGAGATAGTGAGGCATACAAATCTGTTGAAACGCTGCCACGTTTCGGTGAGAATGGTGTCGAAGCCGCCGCTCTTTCATTTGAAAGATTAGCTGGGCAGATGGAGTGGACTTGTGGGGAATGCGAGTTCAGACTGAGGTGGGAGGCAGAGTGAGGGAGGTCCTGGCCATGCTGTCAGATGAGAGGGTGGAGACATGAAGCAGATGTCGAACAGGCTAGCTGAAGTGCGTATGAATTGGTACCTGAAGTGCACGGACAACGGTTCAGAAACACAAAGGAGGAACCGGGTCAGACTCACTTTGAATTCGAAAGAATTAAATGTGGTAATTTTGACCGATGAGGACAGGCCTGAAAAATAGACAAAGCATATGTAAGGCTGGAAGGGAGATTATTCCGTTGGAGCAGTTTAAAAGCTCACTTCCAGAGATGATACGAACGCTGGGTGGAGGTTTGCTCGCTGAGCTGGAAGGTTTGTTTTCAGATGTTTCGTCACCGTACGAGGGAACATCTTCAGTGAGCTCTGATTGTAGTTTCATCCAAAGGCCCACTGAAGGTGTTCCCTAGTACAGTGACGAAACATCAGACAACAGACCTTCCAGCTCAGCGGGCAATACTACACCCAGAACTTCAATCTGATTATATTCACTACAGTATGCAAATACGCCCTTCGGCCCAACAGGTCCACACCGACCCTTCGATGAGTAACCCACCCAGACCTATTTCCCTCGAAATGATGCAACTAACACTGTGGGTAATTTAACATGGCCAATCCACCCTAACCTACACATCCCTGAACACTATGGGGTAATTTAGCATGACCAATCCACCCTAACCTACACATCCCTGAACACTATGGGGTAATTTAGCATGGCCAATCCACCCTAACCTACACATCCCTGAACACGATGGGGTAATTTAGCATGGCCAATCCACCCTAACCTACACATCCCTGAACACTATGGGTAATTTAGCATGGCCAATCCACCCTGACCTACACATCCCTGAACACTATGGGGTAATTTAGCATGGTCAACCCACCCTATCCTACACATCCCTGAACACTATGGGTAATTTAGCACGGCCAATCCACCCTAACCTACACATCCCTGAACACTATGGGTAATTTAGCATGGCCAATCCACCCTAACCTACACATCCCTGAACACTATGGGGTAATTTAGCATGGCCAATCCACCCTAACCTACACATCCCTGAACACTATGGGGTAATTTAGCATGGCCAATCCAGTTTAACCTGCACGTCCCTGAACATTAATGTCAATTTGGCATGGTCAGTCAGTGCTAATCTGCACGTTCCCGAAGTAGAGAGTTTCAGGGTTACTGCGGATTGGGCAGGGTTACTGCGGTTACTGCGGATTGGGCAGCACGGTGGCACAGTGGTTAGCACTGTTGCCTCACAGTGCCAGCGACCTGGGTTCAATTCCCACCTCAGGTGACTGACTGTGTGGAGTTTGCACATTCTCCCGAGTCTGCGTGGGTTTCCTCCGGGTGCTCCAGTTTCCTCCCACAGTCCAAAAATGTGCAGGTCAGGTGACTTGGCCGTGCTAAATTACCCCATAGTGTTAGGTGAAGAGGTAAATGTAGGGGTACGGGTCTGGGTGGGTTGCTTTTCGGTGGGTCGGTGTGGACTTGTTGGGCCAAAGGGCCTGTTTCCACACTATAAGTAATCTAATCTAATTGAATTGCTGTTGGTCTTGAATCTTATCGGATCGGTTGGAGAGACTGTTAGAATCAATGAGGAATTTGCACCGTCAACAGTATGTGATGGATGGTAGTTTCAAGAAGGGGGGAATGTTTGAGATGCAGTCACATAGATGGGTTAACTCCAGGAAGGGTAAGAGAGGTAGGCAGCTAGTGCAGAAGTTTTTTGTGGCTATCCCCATTTCAAACAGGAACGCTGTATTGGAAAATGTAGGGGGTGATGGATTCTCAGGGGTACGAAGCACAAACAGCCAAGTTTCTGGTATTGAGACTGGCTCTAATGCAACGAGGGGTACACCGGCTTCCAAGAGATCAATTGTGTTAGGGGACTCTCTAGTCCAAGGTACAGGCAGATGTTTCTGTGGCCAGCAGCAGAAAAAGCAGAATGGTGTGTTGTTTCCCTGGTGCCAGGATCAAGGATGTCTCAGAGAGGGTGCAGAATGTTCTCACTGGGGTGAGAGGTCAGCAAGAGGTCATTGTCCACATTGGAACCAACGACGTTGGAAGGGAAAAGGTTGAGAGTCTGAAGGGAGATTAGAGAGAGTTAGGCAGGAATTTAAAAAAGGAGGTCCTCGAGAGTTGTAATATCCGGAAAACTCCCGGCGCTACGAGCTAGTGAGGGCAGGAATAGGAGGATAGAGCAGATGAATGCATGGCTGAGGAGCTGGTGTATGGGGGAGGATTCACATTTTTGGATCATTGGAATCTCTTTTGGGGTAGAAGTGACCTGTACAAGAAGGATGGGTTGCACCTAAATTGGAAGGGGACTAATATACTGGCAGGGAGATTTGCTAGAACTGCTCGGGAGGATTTAAACTAGTAAGGTGGGGTGGGCTGGGAGGGTGGGTGTGGTGGGACCCAGGGAGATAGTGAGGAACGAGATCGATCTGAGATGGGTACAGTTGAGAACAGAAACGAGTCAAACAGTCAGGGCAGACAGGGGCAAGGTAGGACTAATAAACTAAACTGTATTTATTTCAATGCCAGGGGCCTAACAGGGAAGGCAGATGAACTCAGGGTATGGTTAGGAACATGGGACTGGGATATCATGGCAATTACAGAAACATGGGCAGGACTGGCAGCTTAATGTTCCAGGATACAAATGCTACAGGAAGGATAGAAAGGGAGGCAGGAGAGGAGGGGGAATGGCATTTTCGTTAAGGGATAACATTACAGCTGTGCTGAGGGAGGATATTCCCAGAAATACATCCAGGGAAGTTATTTGGGTGGAACTGAGAAATAAGAAAGGGATGATCACCTTATTGGGATTGTATTATAGACTCCCTAATAGTCAGAGGGAAATTGAGAAAGAAACTTGTAAGGAGATCTCAGCTATCTGTAAGAATAATAGGGTGGTTATGGTAGGGGATTTTAACTTTCCAAACATCGAGTGGGACTGAGCTGAAAATGTGTTGCTGGAAAAGTGCAGCAGGTCAGGCAGCATCCAAGGAGCAGGAGAATCGACGTTTCGGGCATGAGCCCTTCTTCTGGAATGAGGAAAGTGTGTCCAGCAGGCTAAGATAAAAGGTAGGGAGGAGGGACTTGGGGGAGGGGCGTTGGAAATGCGATAGGTGGAAGGAGGTCAAGGTGAGGGTGATAGGCCAGAGTGGGGGTGGGGGCGGAGAGGTCAGGAAGAAGATTGCAGGTTAGGAAGGCGGTGCTGAGTTCGAGGGTTGGGACTGAGACAAGGTGGGGGGAGGGGAAATGAGGAAACTGGAGAAATCTGAGTTCATCCCTTGTGGTTGGAGGGTTCCTGGGTGGAAGATGAGGCGCTCTTCCTCCAGCCGTCGTGTTGCCATGGTCTGGCGATGGAGGAGTCCAAGGACCTGCATGTCCTTGGTGGAGTGGGAGGGGGAGTTGAAGTGTTGAGCCACGGGGTGGTTGGGTTGGTTGGTCCGGGTGTCCCAGAGGTGTTCTCTGAAATGTTCCGCAAGTAGGCGGCCTGTCTCCCCAATATAGAGGAGGCCACATCGGGTGCAGTGGATGCAGTAAATGATGTGTGTGGAGGTGCAGGTGAATTTGTGGCGGATATGGAAGGATCCCTTGGGGCCTTGGAGGGAAGTGAGGGGGGGAGGTGTGGGCACAAGTTTTGCATTTCTTGCGGTTGCAGGGGAGGGTTCCGGGAGTGGAGGTTGGGTTGGTGGGGGGTGTGGACCTGACGAGGGAGTCACGGAGGGAGTGGTCTTTTTGGAACGCTGATAGGGGAGGGGAGGGAAAAATGTGGGGGATGGGTGGGGTCCATTTGGAGGTGGTGGAAATGGCGACGGATGATACGATGTATATCGAGGTTGGTGGGAGGAGGATTGGAAGGACAAGTTGTTCAGAGTGAGGACCAGTTCAGTCAGTCGAAGGAGAGTGTCAGTGGAAGGGTAATGGTTGGTTCGGCGGGAAAGGAAGAAGCAGAAGGCTTTGAGTCCTTTGTGATGGGGGATGGAGGTGTACAGGGACGGGATGTCCATGGTGAAGATAAGGCGTTGGGGACCGGGGAAGCATCTGGATGGGTATGTGAGTAGGAAGGGTTGAAGGAATATGGGCTGGGTGCTGGCAGGTGGGACTAGATGGGGTTGGGATATCTGGTCGGCATGGACGGGTTGGGCCGAAGGGTCTGTTTCCGTGCTGTACATCTCTATGACTCTATAACCTTGGGATAATTTAGCATGGCCAATTCCCCCTCACCTACACATCCCTGAACACTGTGGGGGAATTTAGTATGGCCAATCCACCCTAACCTACACATCCCTGAACACTGTGGGGGAATTTAGTATGGCCAATCCACCCTGACCTACACATCCCTGAACACTGTGGGGGAATTTAGTATGGCCAATCCACCCTGACCTACACATCCCTGAACACTGTGGGGGAATTTAGTATGGCCAATCCACCCTAACCTACACATCCCTGAACACTATGGGGTAATTTAGCATGTCCAATCCACCCTGACCTACACATCCCTGAACACTGTGGGGGAATTTAGTATGGCCAATCCACCCTAACCTACACATCCCTGAACACTATGGGTAATTTAGTATGGCCAATCCACCCTAACCTACTCATCCCTGAACACTATGGGGTAATTTAGCATGGCCAATCCACCCTAACCTGCACATCCCTGAACACTATGGGGTAATTTAGCATGGCCAATCCCCCCTAACCTGCACATCCCTGAACACTATGGGTAATTTAGCATGGCCAATCCACCCTAACCTACCCATCCCTGAACACTATGGGGTAATTTAGCATGGCCAATCCACCCTAACCTACACATCCCTGAACACTATGGGGTAATTTAGCATGGCCAATCCACCCTAACCTACACATCCCTGAACACTATGGGGTAATTTAGCATGGCCAATCCACCCTAACCTACACATCCCTAAACACCATGGGGTAATTTAGTATGGCCAATCCACCCTAACCTACACATCCCTGAACACTATGGGGTAATTTAGCATGGCCAATCCACCCTAACCTACACATCCCTGAACACTATGGGGTAACTTAGCATGGCCAATCCACCCTAACCTACACATCCCTGAACACTATGGGGTAATTTAGCATGGCCAATCCACCCTAACCTACACATCCCTGAACACTATGGGGTAATTTAGCATGGCCAATCCACCCTAACCTACACAAACCTGAACACTATGGGGTAATTTAGCATGGCCAATCCACCCTAACCTGCACATCCCTGAACACTATGGGGTAATTTAGCATGGCCAATCCACCCTAACCTACACATCCCTGAACACTATGGGTAATTTAACATGGCCAATCCACCCTAACCTCCACATCCCTGAACACTATGGGGTAATTTAGCATGGCCAATCCACCCTAACCTACACATCGTTGAACACTATGGGGTAATTTAGCATGGCCAATCCACCCTAACCTACACATCCCTGAACACTATGGGTGATTTAACATGCCCAATCCACCCTAACCTACACATCTCTGAACACTATGGGGTAATTTAGCATGGCCAATCCACCCTAACCTACACATCCCTGAACACTATGGGGTAATTTAGCATGGCCAATCCACCCTAACCTACACATCCCTGAACACTATAGGGTAATTTAGCATGGCCAATCCACCCTAACCTACACATCGTTGAACACTATGGAGTAATTTAGCATGGCCAATCCACCCTAACCTACACATCCCTGAACGCTATGGGGTAATTGAGCATGGCCAATCCACCCTAACCTACACATCCCTGAACGCTATGGGGTAATTGAGCATGGCCAATCCACCCTAACCTACACATCCCTGAACGCTATGGGGTAATTGAGCATGGCCAATCCACCCTAACCTGCACATCCCTGAACACTATGGGGTAATTTAGCATGGCCAATCCACCCTAACCTACACATCCCTGAACACTATGGGGTAATTTAGCATGGCCAATCCACCCTAACCTACACATCCCTGAGCACTATGAGGTAATTTAGCATGGCCAATCCACCCTAATGTACACATCCCTGAACACTATGGGGTAATTTAGCATGGCCAATCCAGTTTAACCTGCACGTCCCTGAACATTAATGTCAATTTGGCATGGACTGTCAGTGCTAATCTGCACGTTCCCGAAGAAAAGAGTTTCAGGGTTACTGCGGATTATATCTGCAATACATTGTGGGCAGCACGGTGGCACAGTGGTTAGCACTGTTGCCTCACAGTGCCAGCGACCTGGGTTCAATTCCCACCTCAGGTGACTGACTGTGTGGAGTTTGCACATTCTCCCCGTGTCTGCGTGGGTTTCCTCCGGGTGCTCCGGTTTCCTCCCACAGTCCAAAAATGTGCAGGTCAGGTGACTTGGCCGTGCTAAATTACCCATAGTGTTTGGTGAAGGGGTAAATGTAGGGGTACGGGTCTGGGTGGGTTGCTCTTCGGAGGGTCGGTGTGGACTTGTTGGGCCAAAGGGCCTGTTTCCACACTGTAAGTAATCTAATCTAATTGAATTGCTGTTGGTCTTAAATCTTATCGGATCGGTTGGAGAGACTGTTAGAATCAATGAGGAATTTGCACTGTCAACAGTATGTGATGGATGGCAGTTACAAGAAGGGGGGAACGTTTGAGATGCAGTCACATAGATGGGTTAACTCCAGGAAGGGTAAGAGAGGTAGGCAGCTAGTGCAGGACTCTGTTTTGGATATACCCATTTCAAACAGGAACGCTGTATTGGAAAATGTAGGGGGTGATGGATTCTCAGGGGAACGAAGCTCAAACAGCCAAGTTTCTGGTATTGAGACTGGCTCTAATGCAACGAGGGGTACACCGGGTTCCAAGAGATCAATTATGTTAGGGGATTCTGTTGTCAGAGGTACTGACAGACGTTTCTGTGGCCAGCAGAGAAAAAGCAGAATGGTGTGTTGTTTCCCTGGTGCCAGGATCAAGGATGTCTCAGAGAGGGTGCAGAATGTTCTCACTGGGGTGAGAGGGGACCAGCAAGAGGTCATTGTCCACATTAGAACCAACGACGTTGGAAGGGAAAAGATTGAGAGTCTGAAGGGAGATTAGAGAGAGTTAGGCAGGAATTTTAAAAAGGAGGTCCTCGAGAGTAGTAATATCTGGATTACTCTCAGTGCTACGAGCTAGTGAGGGCAGGAATAGGAGGATAGAGCAGATGAATGCATGGCTGAGGAGCTGGTGTATGGGGGAGGATTCACACTTTTGGATCATTGGAATCTCTTCTGGGGTAGAAGTGACCTGTACAAGAAGGACGGATTGCACCTAAATTGGAAGGGGACTAATATACTGGCAGGGAGATTTGCTAGAACTGCTCGGGAGGATTTAAACTAGTAAGGTGGGGTGGGAGGGTAGGTGGGGTGGGAGGGTGGGTGTGGTGGGACCCAGGGAGATAGTGAGGAACGAGATCAATCTGAGATGGGTACAGTTGAGAACAGAAACGAGTCAAACAGTCAGGGCAGACAGGGGCAAGGTAGGACTAATAAACTAAACTGCATTTATTTCAATGCAAGGGGCTGAACAGGGAAGGCAGATGAACTCAGGGCATGGTTAGGAACATGGGATTGGGATATCATAGCAATTACAGAAACATGGCTCAGGGATGGGCAGGACTGGCAGCTTAATGTTCCAGGATACAAATGCGACAGGAAGGATAGAATGGGAGGCAAGAGAGGAGGGGGAGTGGCGTTACAGCTGTGCTGAGGAAGGAAATTTCTGGAAATACATCCAGGGAAGTTATTTGGGTGGAACTGAGAAATAAGAAAGGGATGATCACCTTATTGGGATTGTATTATAGACCCCCTAATAGTCAGAGGGAAATTGAGAAACAAACTTGTAAGGAGATCTCAGCTATCTGTAAGAATAATAGGGTGATTATGGTAGGGGATTTTAACTTTCCAAACATAGACTGGGGCTGAGCTGAAAATGTGTTGCTGGAAAAGTGCAGCAGGTCAGGCAGCATCCAAGGAACAGGAGAATCGACGTTTCGGGCATGAGCCCTTCTTCTGGAATGAGGAAAGTGTGTCCAGCAGGCTAAAATAAAAGGTAGGGAGGAGGGACTTGGGGGAGGGGCGTTGGAAATGCGATAGGTGGAAGGAAGTCAAGGTGAGGGTGATCGGCCAGAGTGGGGGTGGGGGCGGAGAGGTCAGGAAGAAGATTGCAGGTTAGGAAGGTGGTGCTGAGTTCGAGGGTTGGGACTGAGACAAGGTGGGGGGAGGGGAAATGAGGAAACTGGAGAAATCTGAGTTCATCCCTTGTGGTTGGAGGGTTCCCAGGCGGAAGATGAGGCGCTCTTCCTCCAGCCGTCGTGTTGCTATGGTCTGGTGATGGAGGAGGAGTCCAAGAACCTGCATGTCCTTGGTGGAGTGGGAGGGGGAGTTGAAGTGTTGAGCCACGGGGTGGTTGGGTTGGTTGGTCCGGGTGTCCCAGAGGTGTTCTCTGAAATGTTCCGCAAGTAGGCGGCCTGTCTCCCCAATATAGAGGAGGCCACATCGGGTGCAGCGGATGCAGTAAATGATGTGTGTGGAGGTGCAGGTGAATTTGTGGCGGATATGGAAGGATCCCTTGGGGCCTTGGAGGGAAATAATGGGGGAGGTGTGGGCACAAGTTTTGCATTTCTTGCGGTTGCAGGGGAAGGTGCCGGGAGTGGAGGTTGGGTTGGTGGGGGGGTGTGGACCTGATGAGGGAGTCACGGAGGGAGTGGTCTTTTTGGAACGCTGATAGGGGAGGGGAGGGAAATATGTGGGGGATGGGTGGGGTCCATTTGGAGGTGGTGGAAATGGCGACGGATGATACGATGTATATCGAGGTTGGTGGGAGGAGGATTGGAAGGACAAGTTGTTCAGAGTGAGGACCAGTTCAGTCAGTCGAAGGAGAGTGTCAGTGGAAGGGTAATGGTTGGTTCGGCGGGAAAGGAAGAAGCAGAAGGCTTTGAGTCCTTTGTGATGGGGGATGGAGGTGTACAGGGACGGGATGTCCATGGTGAAGATAAGGCGTTGGGGACCGGGGAAGCATCTGGATGGGTATGTGAGTAGGAAGGGTTGAAGGAATATGGGCTGGGTGCTGGCAGGTGGGACTAGATGGGGTTGGGATATCTGGTCGGCATGGACGGGTTGGGCCGAAGGGTCTGTTTCCGTGCTGTACATCTCTATGACTCTATAACCTTGGGATAATTTAGCATGGCCAATTCCCCCTCACCTACACATCCCTGAACACTATGGGTAATTTAGCATGGCCAATCCACCCTAACCTACACATCCCTGAACACTATGGGTAATTTAGTATGGCCAATCCACCCTAACCTACTCATCCCTGAACACTATGGGGTAATTTAGCATGGCCAATCCACCCTAACCTGCACATCCCTGAACACTATGGGGTAATTTAGCATGGCCAATCCCCCCTAACCTGCACATCCCTGAACACTATGGGTAATTTAGCATGGCCAATCCACCCTAACCTACCCATCCCTGAACACTATGGGGTAATTTAGCATGGCCAATCCACCCTAACCTACACATCCCTGAACACTATGGGGTAATTTAGCATGGCCAATCCACCCTAACCTACACATCCCTGAACACTATGGGGTAATTTAGTATGGCCAATCCACCCTAACCTACACATCCCTGAACACTATGGGGTAATTTAGCATGGCCAATCCACCCTAACCTACACATCCCTGAACACTATGGGGTAATTTAGCATGGCCAATCCAGTTTAACCTGCACGTCCCTGAACATTAATGTCAATTTGGCATGGACTGTCAGTGCTAATCTGCACGTTCCCGAAGAAAAGAGTTTCAGGGTTACTGCGGATTATATCTGCAATACATTGTGGGCAGCACGGTGGCACAGTGGTTAGCACTGTTGCCTCACAGTGCCAGCGACCTGGGTTCAATTCCCACCTCAGGTGACTGACTGTGTGGAGTTTGCACATTCTCCCCGTGTCTGCGTGGGTTTCCTCCGGGTGCTCCGGTTTCCTCCCACAGTCCAAAAATGTGCAGGTCAGGTGACTTGGCCGTGCTAAATTACCCATAGTGTTTGGTGAAGGGGTAAATGTAGGGGTACGGGTCTGGGTGGGTTGCTCTTCGGAGGGTCGGTGTGGACTTGTTGGGCCAAAGGGCCTGTTTCCACACTGTAAGTAATCTAATCTAATTGAATTGCTGTTGGTCTTAAATCTTATCGGATCGGTTGGAGAGACTGTTAGAATCAATGAGGAATTTGCACTGTCAACAGTATGTGATGGATGGCAGTTACAAGAAGGGGGGAACGTTTGAGATGCAGTCACATAGATGGGTTAACTCCAGGAAGGGTAAGAGAGGTAGGCAGCTAGTGCAGGACTCTGTTTTGGATATACCCATTTCAAACAGGAACGCTGTATTGGAAAATGTAGGGGGTGATGGATTCTCAGGGGAACGAAGCTCAAACAGCCAAGTTTCTGGTATTGAGACTGGCTCTAATGCAACGAGGGGTACACCGGGTTCCAAGAGATCAATTATGTTAGGGGATTCTGTTGTCAGAGGTACTGACAGACGTTTCTGTGGCCAGCAGAGAAAAAGCAGAATGGTGTGTTGTTTCCCTGGTGCCAGGATCAAGGATGTCTCAGAGAGGGTGCAGAATGTTCTCACTGGGGTGAGAGGGGACCAGCAAGAGGTCATTGTCCACATTAGAACCAACGACGTTGGAAGGGAAAAGATTGAGAGTCTGAAGGGAGATTAGAGAGAGTTAGGCAGGAATTTTAAAAAGGAGGTCCTCGAGAGTAGTAATATCTGGATTACTCTCAGTGCTACGAGCTAGTGAGGGCAGGAATAGGAGGATAGAGCAGATGAATGCATGGCTGAGGAGCTGGTGTATGGGGGAGGATTCACACTTTTGGATCATTGGAATCTCTTTTGGGGTAGAAGTGACCTGTACAAGAAGGACGGATTGCACCTAAATTGGAAGGGGACTAATATACTGGCAGGGAGATTTGCTAGAACTGCTCGGGAGGATTTAAACTAGTAAGGTGGGGTGGGAGGGTGGGTGTGGTGGGACCCAGGGAGATAGTGAGGAACGAGATCGATCTGAGATGGGTACAGGTGAGAACAGAAACGAGTCAAACAGTCAGGGCAGACAGGGGCAAGGTAGGACTAATAAACTAAACTGCATTTATTTCAATGCAAGGGGCTGAACAGGGAAGGCAGATGAACTCAGGGCATGGTTAGGAACATGGGATTGGGATATCATAGCAATTACAGAAACATGGCTCAGGGATGGGCAGGACTGGCAGCTTAATGTTCCAGGATACAAATGCGACAGGAAGGATAGAATGGGAGGCAAGAGAGGAGGGGGAGTGGCGTTACAGCTGTGCTGAGGAAGGAAATTTCTGGAAATACATCCAGGGAAGTTATTTGGGTGGAACTGAGAAATAAGAAAGGGATGATCACCTTATTGGGATTGTATTATAGACCCCCTAATAGTCAGAGGGAAATTGAGAAACAAACTTGTAAGGAGATCTCAGCTATCTGTAAGAATAATAGGGTGATTATGGTAGGGGATTTTAACTTTCCAAACATAGACTGGGGCTGAGCTGAAAATGTGTTGCTGGAAAAGTGCAGCAGGTCAGGCAGCATCCAAGGAGCAGGAGAATCGACGTTTCGGGCATGAGCCCTTCTTCTGGAATGAGGAAAGTGTGTCCAGCAGGCTAAGATAAAAGGTAGGGAGGAGGGACTTGGGGGAGGGGCGTTGGAAATGCGATAGGTGGAAGGAGGTCAAGGTGAGGGTGATCGGCCAGAGTGGGGGTGGGGGCGGAGAGGTCAGGAAGAAGATTGCAGGTTAGGAAGGTGGTGCTGAGTTCGAGGATTGGGACTGAGACAAGGTGGGGGGAGGGGAAATGAGGAAACTGGAGAAATCTGAGTTCATCCCTTGTGGTTGGAGGGTTCCCAGGCGGAAGATGAGGCGCTCTTCCTCCAGCCGTCGTGTTGCCATGGTCTGGCGATGGAGGAGTCCAAGGACCTGCATGTCCTTGGTGGAGTGGGAGGGGGAGTTGAAGTGTTGAGCCACGGGGTGGTTGGGTTGGTTGGTCCGGGTGTCCCAGAGGTGTTCTCTGAAATGTTCCGCAAGTAGGCGGCCTGTCTCCTCAATATAGAGGAGGCCACATCGGGTGCAGCGGATGTAATAGATGATGGGTGTGGAGGTGCAGGTGAATTTGTGGCGGATATTAGATTAGATTACTTACAGTGTGGAAACATGCCCTTCGGCCCAACAAGTCCACACCGCCCCGCCGAAGCGCAACCCACCCATACCCCTTACCTAACACTACGGGCAATTTAGCATGGCCAATTCACCTGACCTGCACATCTTTGGACTGTGGGAGGAAACCGGAGCACCCGGAGGAAACCCACGCAGACACGGGGAGAACGTGCAAACTCCACACAGTCTGTCGCCTGAGGCGGGAATTGAACCTGGGTCTCTGGCGCTGTGAGGCAGCAGTGCTAACCACTGTGCCACTGTGCTGCCCAAATATGGAAGGATCCCTTGGGGCCTTGGAGGGAAGTGAGGGGGGAGGTGTGGGCGCAAGTTTTGCATTTCTTGCGGTTGCAGGGGAAGGTTCCGGGAGTGGAGGTTGGGTTGGTGGGGGGGTGTGGACCTGATGAGGGAGTCACGGAGGGAGTGGTCTTTTTGGAACGCTGATAGGGGAGGGGAGGGAAAAATGTGGGGGATGGGTGGGGTCCATTTGGAGGTGGTGGAAATGGCGACGGATGATACGATGTATATCGAGGTTGGTGGGAGGAGGATTGGAAGGACAAGTTGTTCAGAGTGAGGACCAGTTCAGTCAGTCGAAGGAGAGTGTCAGTGGAAGGGTAATGGTTGGTTCGGCGGGAAAGGAAGAAGCAGAAGGCTTTGAGTCCTTTGTGATGGGGGATGGAGGTGTACAGGGACGGGATGTCCATGGTGAAGATAAGGCGTTGGGGACCGGGGAAGCATCTGGATGGGTATGTGAGTAGGAAGGGTTGAAGGAATATGGGCTGGGTGCTGGCAGGTGGGACTAGATGGGGTTGGGATATCTGGTCGGCATGGACGGGTTGGGCCGAAGGGTCTGTTTCCGTGCTGTACATCTCTATGACTCTATAACCTTGGGATAATTTAGCATGGCCAATCCACCCTAACCTACACATCCCTGAACACTGTGGGGGAATTTAGTATGGCCAATCCACCCTAACCTACACATCCCTGAACACTATGGGGTAATTTAGCATGGCCAATCCACCCTAACCTACACATCCCTGAACACTATGGGGTAATTTAGCATGGCCAATCCACCCTAACCTACACATCCCTGAACACTATGGGGTAATTTAGCATGGCCAATCCACCCTAACCTACACATCCCTGAACACCATGGGGTAATTTAGTATGGCCAATCCACCCTAACCTACACATCCCTGAACACCATGGGGTAATTTAGCATGGCCAATCCAACCGAACCTACACACCCCTGAACACTATAGAGTAATTTAGCATGGCCAATCCACCCTAACCTGCACATCCCTGAACACTATGGGTAATTTAGCATGGCCAATCCACCCTAACCTACACATCCCTGAACACTATGGGGTAATTTAGCATGGCCAATCCACCCTAACCTACACATCCCTGAACACTATGGGGTAATTTAGCATGGCCAATCCACCCTAACCTACACATCCCTGAACACTATGGGGTAATTTAGCATGGCCAATCCACCCTAACCTACACATCCCTGAACACTATGGGGTAATTTAGCATGGCCAATCCACCCTAACCTGCACATCCCTGAACACTATGGGGTAATTTAGCATGGCCAATCCACCCTAACCTACACATCCCTGAACACCATGAGGTAATTTAGCATGGCCAATCCACCCTAACCTGCACATCCCTGAACACTATGGGGTAATTTAGCATGGCCAATCCACCCTAACCTACACATCCCTGAACACTATGGGGTAATTTAGCATGGCCAATCCACCCTAACCTTCACATCCCTGAACACTATGGGGTAATTTAGCATGGCCAATCCACCCTAACCTGCACATCCCTGAACACTATGGGGTAATTTAGCATGGCCAATCCACCCTAACCTACACATCCCTGAACACTATGCGGTAATTTAGCATGGCCAATCCACCCTAACCTACACATCCCCGAGCACTATGGGTAATTTAGCATGGCCAATCCACCCTAACCTACACATCCCTGAACACTATGGGGTAATTTAGTATGGCCAATCCACCCTAACCTACACATCCCTGAACACTATGGGGTAATTTATCATGGCCAATCCACCCTAACCTACACATCCCTGAACACTATGGGGTAATTTAGCATGGCCAATCCACCCTAACCTGCACATCTTTGGACCATGGGAGGAAACCAGAGCACCCAGAGGGCACAGTTGGGTTCTGTCTCTATGGTAACAGTGCAGTTGGGTTCTGTCTCTATGGTAATGGGGTGCAGTTGGGTTCTGTCTCTATGGTAACGGGGTGCTGTTGGGTTCTGTCTCTATGGTAACGGTGCAATTGGGTTCTGTCTCTATGGTAATGGGGTGTATTCGGGTTCTGTCTCTATGGTAACGGTGCAGTTGGGCTCAGTCTCTATGGTTACAGGGTGTAGTTGAGACCTATCTCTGTGGTCCAGAACATAGAGACAGAAACCAACCGCATCCTGTTACCATTAGGGGCAAAGCTCAACTGTCTGTCTGTGTGTGTATGTCTGCTTGTGTGTGTGTGTGTGTGAGGGGGCGTGTGTTTGTGTGTCTGTATGACTGCATGTCTGTTTTGTGTGTGTGTGTGTGTGTGTGTGTGTGTGTTGGTATGTGTGTTTATGCGTCTTTCTGTCTGTGTGTGTATGTTTGTGTGTGTATGTGTCTGCATGTCTGTGTGTGTGTGTATGTGTGAGAGTGTGTGAGTGTGTGTTCGTGCGTATATGCGTCTGCATGTCTCGATGTGTTTCTGTGTATGTGAAAGTGGGTATGTTTAAGTATCTTTCTGTCTGTGTGTTTGTGTTGTGTGTGTGAGAGAATGTGTCTGCATATCTATGGGTGTCTGTGTGTATGAATGTGTGTGTTTGTGTGTATGTCTGCATGTCTGTGTGTGTGTGTGTTTGTTTTTGTGTGCATATGTTTATGCATCTTTGTGTGTGTGTGAGAGTGTGTGCATTCGTGTGTATGTGTCTGTATGTGTGTGCACATGCGTGTGTAGCTGTGAGAGTGTGTGTCTGTGGGTGTCTGTTTATGAGTGTGTGATCATGTGTGTATCTGCATGTCTGTATGTGTCTGAGTATGTGTGTGTTTGTGTGTCTGTCGGTGTTTGTGTCTGTGCAGTAGTGAGAGTATGTGTTCGCGTGTGTGTGAGTGACTGTATGTCTGTGTGTGTTTGTGAGTGTATATGTATATCTGTGTGTGTGTGTGTGTGTGTGTACGTGTGTGTGTGTGTGTGTGTGTACGTGTGTGTATATGTGTGTGTGTCTGTGTATGTGTATATGTGTGTGAGTGTGTGTCTGTGTATGTGTATATGTGTGTGAGAGTGTGTCTGTGTGTGAGTGTATGTCTGTGTGTGTGTGTCTGTGAATATATGTGTGTGTGTGCCTGTGTGTGTATGTCTGTGTATATATGTGTGTGTGAGTGTGTGTCTGTGTGTGAGTGTGTGTGTGTCTGTGTGTGTCTGTGTATATTGGGTATATATGTGTGTCTGTGTATATGTGTCGTGTATATGTGTGTGTGTGTCTGTGTATATATGTGTGTGAGAGTGTGTCTGTGTGTGAGTGTGTGTCTGTGTGTGTGTGTCTGTATATATATGTGTGTGTGAGTGTGTCTGTGTGTGACTGTGTGTCTGTGTGTGTGTGCCTGTGTGTGTGTGTCTGTATATATATGTGTGTGTGAGTATGTCTGTGTGTGAGTGTGTTTGTCTGTGTGTGTGTGTGTCTGTGTGTGAGAGTGTGTCTGTGTGTGACTGTGTGTGACAATCATTCCTGCTCTGAATGTATGAATAAAGCCCTTGTTTTAACCTGAAAGAGAGTTTGTTGTGGGTCATTAAAACATGAGCTTCACTGACACAGCGTTAGGGTGACACATACCAGGGGGTTCAGATAGGATGGGTTAGTCACCATGGGCGATGGACTGGGCAGGTCACTAGATTCAGGGAGGCTCAGTTGGCTGGACAGCTGATTTATGAGGCAGAGAGTCACTAACAGAATGGGTTCAATTCCCGCACCGACTGAAGTTACCCTGAACATCCTTCCTTCCCAACCAGTGCCCTCACCTGAGGCTTGGTGACCCTCAGATGAAATACCACCCTCAGTCACGAGAGAGCCACTGGATGGGACTCGAACACCTTTTACTGTTGGGGAGAGTCCGCTCAGTGAGTTGGGAGGTCAGTGTGTGTGCGATTTCCAGGGGGATTGGTGTCGGCAGGATATTATCCCAAGAGATGATCCAGATTTCTTTCTCCCTCGCCTTTCCCCGGTCCCGATCCAATCCAGGAATCAGGATTCTCTGAAGCCTCCAGCTCAGACGGTCCTAGATTCCGGGTTGGAGAGCCGGGAACTTGTCCACCAGAAGGTCAGATATTCCGAGCAGTTCCCCCAGAGTCAGCACGTGGGGAATCCTGCAAAGTCCCTCCCAATGTGTACCTTGGTTAGTACATCCAGTCTTCAGGCTCCGAGCAGGGAATACCCAACAGTTTCTTCAACGATGTACATTGTATTCAATAAAATTACATTGCAAACTGCGGGGCTCATTCACTTATCGAATCAAATAGGAAGGTCCCCTTGCCCCAGCAGGTCGTATTAGTGTCCACAAATCAAAGGTTTTCTCTTTGAGTTCATTCAATTGTCCATCAAGGACCATTTCATTTCTGAGTTTTGTAAAGTGGGTGGTGGAGCTGTCTCCTCCTCTATTTCTCTCACGTCTTGTTCAAAGCTGTCTTTTGTACTTCAGCCATCATTATTATTTGCTTGTGGGATTGTGACAGGATAGAGAATAGTTCAAGGAGTTATTCGCTTTAATTTTGGGAAAGTAAATTCATGGGATGTGGACTAAACTAGCATTTACTGCCCCGTCCTTAGTTGCCCCCCCGCCCCCCCTTTGAGAAGGTGGGGGTGAGCTGCCTTGTTGACCCACTGCAGTCCGTGTGCTGTGGGTGGACCCACAACGTCCCTGAGGGAGGGAATTCCAGGATTCTGACCTAGCCACACTGAAGGGAATGGCGATAGATTTCCGAGTAGGATGGGGAGGGGCTCAGAGGGAAACTTGCAGGGAGGGGGCTGGTGTTCCCATGTACCTGCTGCCCCTCGTCCTTCTGGATGGAAGTGGCCGTGGGGTTTGGAAGGTGCTGCCTGAGGGTCTTTGGGGAATTTCTGCAGGGAATCTTGTAGATGGTCCACATCGCTGTTACTGAGCGTCGGTGGGGGGAGGGAGGGAGGGGATATTTGTGGGTGTGGGGCCAATCAAGAGGGGGGGCTGCTCTCTCCCTGGATGGGGTCGAGCTTCTTGAGTGTTGTTGGAGCTGCCCCCATCCAGGGCAAGTGGGGGAGTATTCCCTCACCCTCCTGCCCTAGGCATTGTAGATGGTGGGACAGGCTTTGGGGGGAGTCAGGGCGGGATTCCCAGCCTCTGACCTACTCCCACAGCCAGTGTGTCTGTGGTGAGTCTAATTGAGTTCATGGTCAATGGGCACCCCCAGGATGTTGATATTGGGGGGATTCAGTGATGGTAACACTATTGAACATCGAGGGGCGGTGGTTAGATTGTCTCTTATTGATGATGGTCATAGCCTGGCATTTGTATGGTGTACATGTTACTGGCCACTTTGTCAGCCCAAGCCTGGATATTGTCCAGATCTTGTTACATTTGAACATGGACTGCTTCAGCATCGAAAGACTCACAAATGGGACTGAACGTTGTGTAGTCAGCGGTGACCATCCCCACCCCTTCTGACCTTATGATGGAGAGGAGGTCATTGATGAAGCAGCTGAAGCTGGTTGGGGCCTAGCACATGATCCTGAGGAACTCCTGCAGAGATGTCCTGGAGCTGAGATATCTGACCCTCCACCAACCACAACCATCTTCCCACGGGCCAAGTCTGACACCCATCAGTGGAGATTTTGCCCCCGGGTACCCATCGATTCCGGTCTTGCAAGGGCTCCTTGATTCCATCCTGAATTCCAGATTTTGTTTTTAATTGGATTCCAACTCCCCCAGCAAGATGAGGTAAGTGAAGTTGTTTGTTCAGTGACCGTAGTTAATGTCAGTCTCCCTGGACATTACTGGAGCGTCACTGGAGGGTTTCCACTTTCCAAATTTAAAAAGAAGCTTTTTAAAAGAAACATCACCTAATGTTAGCAGGGAATATCCCTGTCGGCACAAGGAGGTATCAATGTTTCCAGAGGGACCCAGAGAGGAGAGAACAGGATCTGTGAAATCTGGAACAGGATCTGTGAAATCTGGAACAGGATCTGTGAAATCTTACAGCACTGGGTCAGAACCAGGGAGCAGTGGATTGGAACCTTCCAACAGTCAAACGGAACCTGGGGACAATGGATTGGAACCTTCCAACAGTCAAACGGAACCTGGGGACAATGGATTGGAACCTTCCAACAGTCAAACGGAACCTGGGGACAATGGATTGGAACCTTCCAACAGTCAAACGGAACCTGGGGACAATGGATTGGAACCTTCCAACAGTCTAAAGGAACCTGGGGACAATGGATTGGAACCTTCCAACAGTCAAACGGAACCTGGGAACAATGGATTGGAACCTTCCAACAGTCAAACGGAACCTGGGAACAATGGATTGGAACCTTCCAACAGTCAAACGGAACCTGGGGACAATGGATTGGAACCTTCCAACAGTCAAACGGAACCTGGGAACAATGGATTGGAACCTTCCAACAGTCAAACGGAACCTGGGGACAATGGATTGGAACCTTCCAACAGTCAAACGGAACCTGGGGACAATGGATTGGAACCTTCCAACAGTCAAAAGGAACCTGGGGACAATGGATTGGAACCTTCCAACAGTCAAACGGAACCTGGGGACAATGGATTGGAACCTTCCAACAGTCAAAAGGAACCTGGGGACAATGGATTGGAACCTTCCAACATTGTGTGAGAATCTGACGAGAGGAGATCAGGAGGTTGTACCAATGGACAGGGGTTTATCTGAGAGTCTGGATTGGCTTTCAGTAGATTGGATCTCCTTGGAATTACGACTCCAGTTAGTGCTTGTAGTTATTCAAGCCGGTTACTATCCCATCCTGGCTATTGTTGGGGTTCCCGGTAAGTATCCATATCCCGTTATTAATTCCATAAGCCATGTCTAATCTCCTCTCTGCTGTTCCCAACTCAATGTCTGGGGGATGATGTCGCTCTTTCCAGGGTCAGTCCGTCACAACACGACCACCTATCGCACTGCAATCCCCTGTCCATCATCACCGCTCTCCTCCATGTCTCATCCCACAGATAGTTTGGAATTCTTGTTATTTTGTTTTGCCCAATATCCCTCCGTACTTCTGATCTTGTCTCCACGGTGTCAGCTACCTTCACCCCTGCCCCTAAGGGTGACACAGTAGCTCAGTGGTTAGCACCACTGCCTCACAGTACCAGGGACCTGGGTTCAAATCCAGCCTTGGGTGACTGCGTGAATTTGCACATTTTCCCCGTGTCTGTGTGGGCTTGCTCCAAGGGCTTCGGTTTCCTCCCACATTCCAAAGGTGTGTAGGTTAGGGTGGATTGGCCATGCTAAATTACCCCATAGTGTTCAGGGATGTGTAGGTTAGGGTGGATTGGCCATGCTAAATTACCCCATAGTATTCAGGGATGTGTAGGTTAGGGTGGATTGGCCATGCTAAATTACCCCATAGTATTCAGGGATGTGTAGGTTAGGGTGGATTGGCCATGCTAAATTACCCCATAGTGTTCAGGGATGTGTAGGTTAGGGTGGATTGGCCATGTTAAATTACCCCATAGCGTTCAGGGATGTGCAGGTTAGGGTGGATTGGCCATGTTAAATTACCCATAGTGTTCAGGGATGTGTAGGTTAGGGTGGATTGGCCATGCTAAATTACCCCATAGTATTCAGGGATGTGTAGGTTAGGGTGGATTGGCCATGCTAAATTACCCCATAGTGTTCAGGGATGTGTAGGTTAGGGTGGATTGGCCATGCTAAATTACCCCATAGTGTTCAGGGATGTGTAGGTTAGGGTGGATTGGCCATGTTAAATTACCCCATAGCGTTCAGGGATGTGCAGGTTAGGGTGGATTGGCCATGTTAAATTACCCCATAGTGTTCAGGGATGTGTAGGTTAGGGTGGATTGGCCATGCTAAATTACCCCATAGTGTTCAGGGATGTGTAGGTTAGGGTGGATTGGCCATGTTAAATTACCCCATAGTGTTCAGGGATGTGTAGGTTAGGGATCTGGGTGGGTTGATCTTTGGAGGGTCAGTATGAACATGCTGGGCTGAAGGGCCTGTTTCCATACTGCCGGGAATCTAATCTGATCTATACTGCTTCCAATACTGTGTGCTGAATGGCCACATAACTGTTGCTATAAGGGTGTCCTCAGCTGCACATCAGGGAACCACATTCATTGATGGTCTTTCAGCACCTCACCATTGAATCCCTCATGGACTACCCACTCCTACTTCATCCCAATCCCATGTCCATTTATTATGTTCCTGCAAATTATTCCCTTTAAGTATTTATCTAATTCCCTAAAGAAAGTGAATAGATTTCCCTCCATGTTCCCTGCCTGGCTGTAATTTTGAGGCTCTTTTGAGTCTCGGTGGTTATTTTCTGAGCCATCTGAAGTCAATAAAATGGGGCAGGCTGCATTTTCATTCACTTCTCCAGTGTCCCCCGTCAGGTTTATTGGCGAACATTTTTTGAAATTTACTCAGAGTCTGTTCACTGAACATCTGTGTCACTCTCCCTTGCACTTCGTGTGCTCTCTGTTCTGCCTTGTTTTCAAAATTCTGGTTCTTGTTTCTCAGTTCCACCTGAGACCTGACCAGTCCTGGCCTCTGTCATCGCTCGCAGCCCTACTGACACTCTGACAGCTGTGCCCTTCCAATCCTAGTCTCTATCTCAGGCAAAAATGAGAACTGTGCCCCATACCCAACGTGTAATGTCAATCTCCATTTTCCGGTCCTCGCAGTTAATATATTAGCGATTGCAATCCTGGCCCATGGAAAGTGTGGTCTCTCGAAATGTATCACCCGTTACCTGGTCGCCATGGCAGTGGCAGATCTCCTTGTTATTATCCTTGACCTGATACTGAGACACATCCCCATTGTTTTTGAGGAACGTTTTATCTTCTTGAAGTCCACCCCCTTGTGTAATATCCACGCTGTCCTGCTTTATGCAGCTGCAGACTGTTCTGTCTGGTTCACTGTCACTTTTACCTTTGATCGATTTGTGGCCATTTGTTGGCAGAAAGTGAAAACCAGGTATTGCACTCCAAGGACAGCATCTATCATTCTCGGAGCGGTGACTGTGGTGAGCTGTTTAAAGAACCTTTTCTGGTATTTTATGCTCACAGAAGATTATAGATTGTTGAACCTCCCGTGGTTTTGTGACTATTCTCTGGCAATACTAGAATCGCTGTTCTGGGTGACAATCGAGTTCCTCCATCACATTATAACCCCATGTCTCCCATTTGTCTTGGTTCTGCTGCTCAATATTTTGACAGTCAGATACATTTTAGTGACCAGCAGAGCCCGCAGGAGACTCCGAGCTCACAACAGGGACAAGAACGCCAAAGACTCCGAAATGGAGAGTCGAAGGAAATCAATTATTTTGCTGTTTGTTATCTCCGCCAATTTTATTCTGTTATGGTCAGTACTGATGATGTATTCCATATGGACCCGTTTGGCCGATCTGGGATATGAATTCATGTATCTAGCTGATTTTGTGCTGGATTGGGGCTTCATGTTGCAACTCCTGAGTTGCTACACAAACACCATCATTTACGCCGTGACCCAGACGAAGTTCAGAGAGCAGCTGAAGGACATGCTGAAATATCCCTTCGCTCGCATTCGTCAGTCTGTGGATGTCTGAGAACAGAATGAGGGAGAGATTCCCAACGTTTCCCGAACTGGGAGCAGTAACAATCCAAGGGCGGAGTTTGTCAACTGCAGGGTGCGATCACTCTTGTATCAGAGCGCAGACGTTACCAGTTGGCAGAAAAAGACAGTGTCTGACAGACTGCAATCGCGTCTGTCCCTTTTGTAACAAAGCCTCAAGCACACTGGCTATGGCAGGGGAAAAGGTTTGGTGAACCACCTCAATCTGAAACACACACAGGGGCCTCAATATCAATCCATCACTGGTACAATTGATAATGTTGCCATCATCCCCATCAGTGGTCTCACTGTGGATTTCTCATCCTCGCTGTTAAGACCATAACGATTGTGATCCAGTTCCGTGCAAAATGTGGTGTCTCTAAATGTATACGTAATGGCCATGACAGAGACCGATCTATCAATGTCCATCTCTAATATTCTGACAGATAAGTGTGATGCAGAACATTCACAGTTGGAGGGATCGGGTCAAACCTCCCTCCCTCCCTAACATCAATCCTCACTATTGACCACCCCCCCCATCCCCCTCTACAATCACACTCTGATTTATGGTTGGAACTCTCTTTTGGATGATTCTTTACCTTCTGGCAAAAACCTTGAATGCTCCCACCATCCCTTCTCACTGTCTCAATAAATATCTTTTATCGTGTCCCTGAAATTCATCTTCAATCTCCCTGGGCAAGGGATGGACAAGCTGGGTGGATTAGCCCTACTGCCTCACAGGACCAAGGACCCAGTTTTGATTCCAGCCTAGGGGCTCCTGTCTGTGTGGAGTTTACACATTCTCCCCGTGTCGGCATGGTTTACTCCAGGTGCGGCAGTTTCCTCCCACAGTCCAAAGATGTGTAGGTTAGGGTGGATTGGCCATGCTAAATTACCCCATAGTGTTCAGGGATGTGTAGGTTAGGGTGGATTGGCCATGCTCAATTACCCCATAGTGTTCAGGGATGTGTAGGTTAGGGTGGATTGGCCATGCTCAATTACCCCATAGTGTTCAGGGATGTGTAGGTTAGGGTGGATTGGCCATGCTCAATTACCCCATAGTGTTCAGGGATGTGTAGGTTAGGGTGGATTGGCCATGCTCAATTACCCCATAGTGTTCAGGGATGTGTAGGTTAGGGTGGATTGGCCATGCTCAATTACCCCATAGTGTTCAGGGATGTGTAGGTTAGGGTGGATTGGCCATGCTAAATTACCCCATAGTGTTCAGGGATGTGCGGGTTAGGGTGGATTGGCCATCGTAAATTACCCCATCGTGTTCAGGGATGTGCGGGTTAGGGTGGATTGGCCATCGTAAATTACCCCATAGTGTTCAGGGATGTGTAGGTTAGGGTGGATTGGCCATGCTAAATTACCCCATAGTGTTCAGGGATGTGTAGGTTAGGGTGGATTGGCCATGGTAAATTACCCATAGTGCTCAGGGATGTGTAGGTTAGGGTGGATTGGCCATGCTAAATTACCCCATAGTGTGCAGGGATGTGTAGGTTAGGGTGGATTGGCCATGGTAAATTACCCATAGTGCTCAGGGATGTGTAGAGAGGGTGCATTAGTCAAGGGAAATGTAGATTGGGAATGAGTTTCGGTGGGACTGTATTTGGAAGGTCAGTTTAAACTTAATCATACAGTCACAGAGATGTACAGACCCTTTGGTCCAACCCGTCAATGCCAACCAGATATCCCAGCACCCAGCCCATATCCCCCCAAACCCTTCCTATTCATATACCCATCCAGATGCCTCTTAAATGCTGTAATTGTACCAGCCTCCACCACATCCTCTGGCAGCTCATTCCATACACGTACCACCCTCTGGGTGAAAAGGTTGCCCCTTAGGTCCCTTTTATATCTTTCCCCTCTCACCCTAAACCTATGCCCCTCTAGTTCTGGACTCCCCCACCCCAGGGAAAAGACTTTGTCTATTTACCCTATCCATGCCCCTCATGATTTTATAAACCTCTATAAGGTCACCCCTCAGCCTCCGACGCTCCAGGGAAAACAGCCCCAGCCTGTTCAGCCTCTCCCTGTAGCTCAAACCCTCCAACCCTGGGAACATCCTGGTGACACTTGAAAGGGTTCAGAAATGATTTACAACGTCTTTCCGATCGGAAGGAGACCAGAACCGCACTTGTTGGGCAAAATGGTGCGTATCTACACTGTTGGCCTTCGGCGATCTACGATGATGAAATGTAGGTTTACAGGGACAGGACGAGGAGGTGGGATGAGATATGAACGTTCTTCAGGGGGGCCAGTATGAACTTGATGGGCCAAATGGGCTGTTTCCACACGGTCGGGCTTCGATGATGATGAAACGCAGGGTTACAGGGACAGGATGAGGGGTTGGGAAAAGGTGGGAATGTTCTCCCGAGGGCCAGTATGGAGCACCGGGTGGACCTGAAGGTGAGGGGTCAATCTGGTGAAGCCCCCCCCAAAGGGCATAATCGGCCAGTGATGGGCAGAGCCAAGCAATCCCAGCACCGAGGGCCCAGGGCTCATCTCTGCAGCTCAGCCCCCACCCTGCCACGGTGAGCAATTAAACAACTCACTGGAGGGGGAGAAGGAGGGGGGGAGGATAGGGAGGACCGTCCCCCCCCCCCCCGTGTCCCCCCCTCCCCCCTCCCCCGCCGGCCTCAATGATGGACAGAGAGAAAGATCAGCATGAAGCTCTTGCAGGGCCCTTCAGCCAGGAGTGGGGGAGTGGGTGATCCAGCCCAACCTCCTCCGGTGGTCCCCAACAAAACGGGGCCCAGATTCCAGCCAGTTCCGACTCTCTCCAGGTGATATCAGGGAATGGTGGGAGACACTGGATACCGCCACGGTTACGGGGCCCCTGACCACATCCCCGCACCGGCCCTGTCGGTTTCTGCCCCGGGAGGTGCCGCTGCCCTCGCCGAGCTGTTCCAGTCACGGCTCCAACATCTCCCCAGCCAATGTGGGAAAAGGCCCGGGGATGTCCTGTGCAGAAATCCCAGCCGGAAAATGACCACCCCATCGATCTCCTCTCGCTCAGCGGGAAGGTGATGGGAGGGGGCATCAATACTGCTACCCAGCAGCACTCACTCAGCAAGGGCTGGGGGGGGGGGGGTTCCTGTGTACCTGCTGTCCATGCCCTTCCTGGTGGGAGTGGCCGGGGGTTTGGAAGGTGCTGCCTGAGGATTTTCGGTGAATTTCTGCAGAGCCCCTTGTAGCTGGTACCCCCTGCTGCTATTGAGGGTCAGTGGGGGAGGGAGGGAGAGAGGGAGGGGGATGTTTGTGGGTGTGGGGCCAATCTAGCTGGGGGGAGGTGGGGTCAGCTTTGCCCCTGGATCTGGGGGGGGGGGGGGGGGGGGGGCAGGTTCAATGACCCAATCCAGAGGGGTCTGGATTGTGGTTTAAACCGAACCCATCTGCAGGTTTAGGCTGGTACATGGTGAAAAATGCTGACGGGGAGAGAGAGAGAGAGAGAGAGAGAGAGCTGGAGGGAAACAGACGGGCCGAAAGGCCTCCCTGATTCGACAACAAGAGAAGCAGAGCGTATTCAGGAATGTTTTTATTCTGCTGTCAGCTGAAGAATTCAAGGGTTTCTCTGGGTCACTCCATCAATGGTTTCCACTTCACACCAACCTGTGAGAGACACAGAGAGAGAGATGGAGGGAGAGAGAGAGATGGAGGGGGAGAGAGAGAGATGGGGAGAGAGAGAGAGAGAGAGAGAGAGAGAGAGAGAGAGAGAGAGAGAGAGAGAGAGAGAGAGAGAGAGAGAGAGAGAGAGGGCGGAGGGAGAGACAGAGTGAGTGAGCGAGAGGGAGAGAGACAGAGACAGTGAGTGAGAGGGAGAGAGACAGAGACAGTGAGCGAGAGGGAGAGAGACAGAGACAGTGAGTGAGAGGGAGAGAGACAGAGTGAGCGAGAGGGAGAGAGACAGAGACAGTGAGTGAGCGAGAGGGAGAGACAGAGTGAGTGAGCGAGAGGGAGAGAGACAGAGACAGTGAGCGAGAGGGAGAGAGACAGAGACAGTGAGCGAGAGGGAGAGACAGAGTGAGTGAGTGAGAGGGAGAGACAGAGTGAGTGAGCGAGAGGGAGAGAGACAGAGTGAGTGAGCGAGAGGGAGAGAGACAGAGACAGTGAGCGAGAGGGAGAGAGACAGAGACAGTGAGTGAGAGGGAGAGACAGAGTGAGTGAGTGAGAGGGAGAGACAGAGTGAGTGAGCGAGAGGGAGAGAGACAGAGACAGTGAGCGAGAGGGAGAGAGACAGAGACAGTGAGCGAGAGGGAGAGAGACAGAGACAGTGAGTGAGAGGGAGAGAGACAGAGACAGTGAGTGAGAGGGAGAGAGACAGAGTGAGCGAGAGGGAGAGAGACAGAGACAGTGAGTGAGCGAGAGGGAGAGAGACAGAGACAGTGAGTGAGAGGGAGAGAGACAGAGACAGTGAGTGAGAGGGAGAGAGACAGAGTGAGTGAGCGAGAGGGAGAGAGACAGAGTGAGCGAGAGGGAGAGAGACAGAGACAGTGAGTGAGAGGGAGAGAGACAGAGACAGTGAGTGAGAGGGAGAGAGACAGAGACAGTGAGTGAGAGGGAGAGACAGAGTGAGTGAGCGAGAGGGAGAGAGAGACAGAGACACAGAGAGAGTGAATCATACTGTACACAGACTGTGACCCAGGGCCCTGCTCTACTTAGGTGCTGCCTGACAGGACACACATCCTCTGGACTGGGATCACCACAATGCCAATGGCAGCTTCCTGCAATAACATCCCGAGCAGGGTGAGATCCAGAGTTAAGCTCCATCTACACTGTCCCCCATCAAACACTCCCAGGACAGGGACAGCACGGGGTTAGATACAGAGTAAAGCTCCCTCTACACTGCTCCCCCCCTCCGTTAAACACACCCAGGACAGGGACAGCACGGGGTTAGATACAGAGTAAAGCTCCCTCTACACTGTCCCCCATCAAACACTCCCAGGACAGGGACAGCACGGGGTTAGATACAGAGTAAAGCTCCCTCTACACTGTCCCCCATCAAACACTCCCAGGACAGGGACAGCACGGGGTTAGATACAGAGTAAAGCTCCCTCTACACTGTCTCCCATCAAACACTCCCAGGGACAGGGACAGCACGGGGTTAGATACAGAGTAAAGCTTCCTCTACACTGTCCCCCCCATTAAACACTCCCAGGACAGGGACAGTACGGGGTTAGATACAGAGTAAAGCTCCCTCTACACCGTCCCCCATCAAACACTCCCACGACAGGGACAGCACGGGGTTAGATACAGAGTAAAGCTCCCTCTACACTGTCCCCCATCAAACACTCCCAGGACAGGGACAGCACGGGGTTAGATACAGAGTAAAGCTCCCTCTACACTGTCCCCCCATCAAACACTCCCAGGACAGGGACAGTACGGGGTTAGATACAGAGTAAAGCTCCCTTTACACTGTCCCCCCATCAAACACTCCCAGGACAGGGACAGCATGGGTTAGATACAGAGTAAAGCTCCCTCTACACTGTCCCCCCCATCAAACACTCCCAGGACAGGGACAGCACGGGGTTAGATACAGCGTAAAGCTTCCTCTACACTGTCCCCCATCAAACACTCCCAGGACAGGGACAGCACGGGGTTAGATACAGAGTAAAGCTCCCTCTATACTGTCCCCCATCAAACACTCCCAGGACAGGGACAGCACGGGGTTAGATACAGAGTAAAGCTCCCTCTACACTGTCCCCCATCAAACACTCCCAGGACAGGGACAGCACGGGGTTAGATACAGAGTAAAGCTCCCTCTACACTGTCCCCCCATCAAACACTCCCAGGACAGGGACAGCACGGGGTTAGATACAGAGTAAAGCTTCCTCTACACTGTCCACATCAAACACTCCCAGGACAGGGACAGCACAGGTTTAGATACAGAGTAAAGCTCCCTCTACACTGTCCCCCATCAAACACTCCCAGGACAGGGACAGCACGGGGTTAGATACAGAGTAAAGCTCTCTCTACACTGTCCCCCATCAAACACTCCCAGGACAGGGACAGCACGGGGTTAGATACAGAGTAAAGCTCCCTCTACACTGTCCCCCCATCAAACACTCCCAGGACAGGGACAGCACGGGGTTAGATACAGAGTAAAGCTCCCTCTACACTGTCCCCCATCAAACACTCCCAGGACAGGGACAGTACGGGGTTAGATTCAGAGTAAAGCTCCCTCTACACTGTCCCCCCATCAAACACTCCCAGGACAGGGACAGCACGGGGTTAGATACAGAGTAAAGCTCTCTCTACACTGTCCCCCATCAAACACTCCCAGGACAGGGACAGCACGGGGTTAGATACAGAGTAAAGCTCCCTCTATACTGTCCCCCATCAAACACTCCAAGGACAGGGACAGCACGGGGTTAGATACAGAGTAAAGCTTCCTCTACACTGTCACCATCAAACACTCCCAGGACAGGGACAGCACGGGGTTAGATACAGAGTAAAGCTCCCTCAACACTGTCCTCCATCAAACACTCCCAGGACAGGGACAGCACGGGGTTAGATACAGAGTAAAGCTTCCTCTACACTGTCCTCCATCAAACACTCCCAGGACAGGGACAGCATGGGGTTAGATACAGAGTAAAGCTCCCTCTACACTGTCCCCACATCAAACACTCCCAGGACAGGGACAGCACAGGGTTAGATACAGAGTAAAGCTCGCTCTACACTGTCCCCCATCAAACCCTCCCAGGACAGGGACAGCACGGGGTTAGATACAGAGTAAAGCTCCCTCTACACTGTCCCCCATCAAACACTCCCAGGACAGGGACAGCCCGGGGTTAGATACAGAGTAAAGCTCCCTCTACACTGTCCCCCATCAAACACTCCCAGGACAGGGACAGCATGGGGTTAGATACAGAGTAAAGCTTCCTCTACACTGTCCTCCATCAAACACTCCCAGGACAGGGACAGTACGGGGTTAGATACAGAGTAAAGCTCCCTCTACACTGTCCCCCCATCAAACACTCCCAGGACAGGGACAGCACGGGGTTAGATACAGAGTAAAGCTCTCTCTACACTGTCCCCCATCAAACACTCCCAGGACAGGGACAGCACGGGGTTAGATACAGAGTAAAGCTCCCTCTACACTGTCCCCATCAAACACTCCCAGGACAGGGACAGCACGGGGTTAGATACAGAGTAAAGCTCCCTCTATACTGTCCCCCATCAAACACTCCCAGGACAGGGACAGCACGGGGTTAGATACAGAGTAAAGCTTCCTCTACACTGTCACCATCAAACACTCCCAGGACAGGGACAGCACGGGGTTAGATACAGAGTAAAGCTCCCTCAACACTGTCCTCCATCAAACACTCCCAGGACAGGGACAGCACGGGGTTAGATACAGAGTAAAGCTTCCTCTACACTGTCCTCCATCAAACACTCCCAGGACAGGGACAGCATGGGGTTAGATACAGAGTAAAGCTCCCTCTACACTGTCCCCACATCAAACACTCCCAGGACAGGGACAGCACAGGGTTAGATACAGAGTAAAGCTCGCTCTACACTGTCCCCCATCAAACCCTCCCAGGACAGGGACAGCACGGGGTTAGATACAGAGTAAAGCTCCCTCTACACTGTCCCCCATCAAACACTCCCAGGACAGGGACAGCCCGGGGTTAGATACAGAGTAAAGCTCCCTCTACACTGTCCCCCATCAAACACTCCCAGGACAGGGACAGCATGGGGTTAGATACAGAGTAAAGCTCCCTCTACACTGTCCCCCATCAAACACTCCCAGGACAGAGACAACACGGGGTTAGATACAGAGTAAAGCTCGCTCTACACTGTCCCCCATCAAACCCTCCCAGGACAGGGACAGCACGGGGTTAGATACAGAGTAAAGCTCCCTCTACACTGTCCCCCATCAAACACTCCCAGGACAGGGACAGCCCGGGGTTAGATACAGAGTAAAGCTCCCTCTACACTGTCCCCCATCAAACACTCCCAGGACAGGGACAGCATGGGGTTAGATACAGAGTAAAGCTCCCTCTACACTGTCCCCCATCAAACCCTCCCAGGACAGGGACAGCACGGGGTTAGATACAGAGTTAAGCTCCCTCTACACTGTCCCCCATCAAACACTCCCAGGACAGGGACAGCACAGGGTTAGATACAGAGTAAAGCTCCCTCTACACTGTCCCCCATCAAACACTCCCAGGACAGGGACAGCACGGGGTTAGATACAGAGTAAAGCTTCCTCTACACTGTCCCCCATCAAACACTCCCAGGACAGGGACAGCACGGGGTTAGATACAGAGTAAAGCTCCCTCTACACTGTCCCCCCACCCCCATCAAACCCTCCCAGGACAGGGACAGCATGGGGTTAGATACAGAGTAAAGCTCCCTCTACACTGTCCCCCATCAAACCCTCCCAGGACAGGGACAGCACGGGGTTAGATACAGAGTTAAGCTCCCTCTACACTGTCCCCCATCAAACACTCCCAGGACAGGGACAGCACGGGGTTAGATACAGAGTAAAGCTCCCTCTACACTGTCCCCCCCCTCAAACACTCCCAGGACAGGGACAGCACGGGGTTAGATACAGAGTAAAGCTCCCTCTACACTGTCCCCACATCAAACACTCCCAGGACAGGGACAGCACAGGGTTAGATACAGAGTAAAGCTCGCTCTACACTGTCCCCCATCAAACCCTCCCAGGACAGGGACAGCACGGGGTTAGATACAGAGTAAAGTTCCCTCTACACTGTCCCCCCACCCCCATCAAACCCTCCCAGGACACTATAAGGAGTGATTGGAAATAAGTTCACAAATTCTTACTCACGACGCCTTGCAGCTGGAATCACGCAGACGCAGAGAAGCAGAAATATTGCAAATGGAATGAAGCAATAAGAATGTCTATTCGAGGCGTGTGGATCTGTGAAAGAGAGCAGGGAGATAAAGGATGAGATAAGATCAGCTTTAACTCCCATCTATCTGTCTTCTGTTCAGTCAGGAGGCTGAGAGAATCAGAGAGAGAGAGAGAGAGAGAGAGAGTGACAGTGAGTTCAAGGTCTGACAGGGAGATGGATAGAGAGGGGGAGGAAGGTATTTCTGCATCAGAGGCAGAGGACAGACATAGAGAGAGAGAGAGAGAGAGAGAGAGTGGGGGAGAGAGAGAGAGTGCGGGAGAGAGTGTGTGTGTGTGTGTGAGACAGTGTGGCCCTCCCTCAGTACTGACCCTCCGACAGTGCGGCCCTCCCTCAGTACTGACCCTCCGACAGTGCAGCACTCCCTCAGTACTGACCCTCCGACAGTGCGGCCCTCCCTCAGTACTGACCCTCCGACAGTGCGGCACTCCCTCAGTACTGACCCTCCGACAGTGCGGCCCTCCCTCAGTACTGACCCTCCGACAGTGCGGCCCTCCCTCAGTACTGACCCTCCGACAGTGCGGCCCTCCCTCAGTACTGACCCTCCGACAGTGCGGCCCTCCCTCAGTACTGACCCTCCGACAGTGCGGCCCTCCCTCAGCACTGACCCTCCGACAGAGCGGCACTCCCTCAGCACTGACCCTCCGACAGTGCGGCCCTCCCTCAGCAATGACCCTCCGACAGAGCGGCCCTCCCTCAGCACTGACCCTCCGACAGTGCGGCCCTCCCTCAGCACTGACCCTCCGACAGTGCGGCCCTCCCTCAGTACTGACCCTCCGACAGTGCGGCACTCCCTCAGTACTGACCCTCCGACAGTGCGGCACTCCCTCAGTACTGACCCTCCGACAGTGCGGCACTCCCTCAGTACTGACCCTCCGACAGTGCGGCACTCCCTCAGCACTGACCCTCCGACAGTGCGGTACTCCCTCAGTACTGACCCTCCGACAGTGCGGTACTCCCTCAGTACTGACCCTCCGACAGTGCGGCACTCCCTCAGTACTGACCCTCCGACAGTGCGGCACTCCCTCAGTACTTACCCTCTGACAGTGCGGCCCTCCCTCAGTACTGACCCTCCGACAGTGCGGCCCTCCCTCAGTACTGACCCTCCGACAGTGCGGCGCTCCCTCAGTACTGACCCTCCGACAGTGCGGCCCTCCATCAGTACTGACCCTCCGACAGTGCGGCCCTCCCTCAGTACTGACCCTCCGACAGTGCGGCACTCCCTCAGTACTGACCCTCCGACAGTGCGGCCCTCCCTCAGTACTGACCCTCCGACAGTGCGGCACTCCCTCAGTCCTGACCCTCCCTCAGTGCTGACCCTCCCTCAGTCCTGACCCTCCCTCAGTACTGACCCTCCCTCAGTGCTGACCCTCCCTCAGTGCTGACCCTCCCTCAGTACTGACCCTCCGACAGTGCGGCCCTCCGACAGTGCTGACCCTCCCTCAGTCCTGACCCTCCCTCAGTGCTGACCCTCCCTCACCGCTGACCCTCCCTCAGCGCTGACCCTCCCTCAGTCCTGACCCTCCCTCAGTACTGACCCTCCCTCAGCACTGACCCTCCCTCAGCGCTGACCCTCCCTCAGTCCTGACCCTCCCTTTGTACTGATCCTCCCTCAGTCCTGACCCTCCTCAGCACTGACCCTCCCTCAGTACTGTCCCTCCCTCAGTGCTGACCCTCCCTCAGTGCTGACCCTCCCTCAGTACTGACCCTCCGACAGTGCGGCCCTCCGACAGTGCTGACCCTCCCTCAGTCCTGACCCTCCCTCAGTGCTGACCCTCCCTCAGCGCTGACCCTCCCTCAGCGCTGACCCTCCCTCAGTCCTGACCCTCCCTCAGCGCTGACCCTCCGTCAGTCCTGACCCTCCCTCAGTCCTGACCCTCCCTCAGTCCTGACCCTCCCTTTGTACTGATCCTCCCTCAGTCCTGACCCTCCTCAGCACTGACCCTCCCTCAGTACTGTCCCTCCCTCAGTAATGACCCTCTTTCAGTGCTGACCCTCCCTCAGTGCTGACCCTCCCTCAGTGCTGACCCTCCCTCAGTCCTGACCCTCCCTCAGTAGTGACCCTCCCTCAGTAGTGACCCTCCCTCAGTGCTGACTGTCAGTTCTGGTTCCTGAGTTTTGCATTCAGACACGGGTGCGGGGGTAACGATGTTGTTCACTGTGTTTTGGGGGATTACATCGGTTCTACTTGCTGCTTGTGCTGGGGGTTTGTGGAGGTGATTGGGTTCCATTTCAGGGTCACTCTTGGGTCCTGGAGTGAGATTTCGATCACATCTTACCTGTTTGATTCTGCAGGGTGGTCCCATTAGAATCCACTGTTATCGATTCCACAGTTGTACGGTCTGGAAAACACAAATCAAATGCAGTCATAGAGAGTTTGAGGCTGGCATTGTGTGAGACAGAGAGAGAGATACAGAAGCAGGTCGTGACCAAAGCTGAAAGATGGAATCAGAGAGAGAGGGAGTGTGGCAGAGAATGGGAGAGAAATAGACAGTGAGTGAGTCACTCAGAGAAACAGATAAATGCACAGATGGAGCGTAATAGAGGGTGAGACAGTCAGACAGATACAGTAAGAGGCCGAGAGAGGGATACAGATATGGAAAGGGAGAAAGGAGAGAGACAGAGAGGAGGAAAGACAAACATCGAGTCATACATAAGTCGGCAGAAACACAGAAAGAGGGAGTCAGAGAGAGAGCTTTGAACGGAGTAGAGAGAGGATGGAGGAGTGGGTGTGGGGGATAGAGACAGAGACAAGGACACATAACAAGGGAGTCACACAGGCAGAGAACACAGACAGATACACTGTCTCTGATACACAGTCACACACACACACACACACTCTCACACTGAGACAGAGACGTACACACACAGTCACACACACACACACACACTCTCTCTCACACTGAGACAGAGACGTACACACACACACACACTCTCTCACACTGAGACAGAGACGTACACACAGTCACACACACACACACACACACTCTCTCACACTGAGACAGAGACGTACACGTACAGTGTCACACACACACACACACACACTGAGACAGAGACGTACACACAGACACACACACACACTCTCTCACACTGAGACAGAGACGTACACGTACAGTGTCACACAAACACACACACACACTGAGACAGAGACGTACACACACAGTCACACACACACACTCTCTCTCACACCGAGACAGAGACGTACACATACAGTGTCACACACACACACACACACACACAGAGACAGAGACATACACACAGTCTCACACGCA
>NC_092785.1:43883737-43886237 GCF_047496795.1 Chiloscyllium punctatum
ACACTCTCTCTCTCACACTGAGACAGAGACGTACACACACAGTCACACACACACACACACTCTCTCTCACACTGAGACAGAGACGTACACACACACACTCTCACACTGAGACAGAGACATACACACACAGTCTCACACACACTCTCTCACACTGAGACAGAGACATACACACACAGTCTCACACACACACACTCTCTCACACTGAGACAGAGACGTACACACACAGTCACACACACACACACACTCTCTCTCACACTGAGACAGAGACGTACACACACAGTGGCACACACACACACAATCTCTCACACTGAGACAGAGACATACACACACACACACACACTCTCTCACACTGAGACAGAGACATACACACACAGTCTCACACACACACACTCTCTCACACTGAGACAGAGACGTACACACACAGTCACACACACACACACTCTCTCACACTGAGACAGAGACGTACACACACAGTCTCACACACACACACACACACACACACACACTCTCTCACACTGAGACAGAGACGTACACACACAGTCACACAAACACACACACACTCTCTCACACTGAGACAGAGACATACACACACCGTCACACTCACACACACTCTCTCACACTGAGACAGAGACGTACACACACAGTCTCACACACACACACACACACACACACACACTCTCTCACACTGAGACAGAGATGTACACACACACACACAGTCACACACACTCTCTCACACTGAGACAGAGACATACACACACAGTCACACTCACACACACTCTCTCTCACACTGAGACAGACACATACACACACAGTCTCACACACACACACACACACTCTCTCACACTGAGACAGAGACGTACACACACAGTCTCACACACACACACACTCTCTCACACTGAGACAGAGACGTACACACAGTCTCACACGCACACTCTCTCTCACACTGAGACAGAGACGTACACACATAGTCACACACACTGTCTCTCACACTGAGACAGAGACATACACACACAGTCTCACACACACACACTCTCTCTCACACTGAGACAGAGACACACACAGTCTCTCACACACACACACTCTCTCTCACACTGAGACAGAGACGTACACACACAGTGGCACACACACACACACTCTCTCACACTGAGACAGAGACATACACACACACACACACTCTCTCACATTGAGACAGAGACATACACACACAGTCTCACACACACACACACTCTCTCACACTGAGACAGAGACGTACACGTACAGTGTCACACACACACACACACACACACTGAGACAGAGACATACGCACAGTCTCACACGCACACACTCTCTCTCACACTGAGACAGAGACGTACACACACAGTCTCACACACACACACACACACACACTCTCACACTGAGACAGAGATGTACACACACACACACACACACTCTCACACTGAGACAGAGATGTACACACACACACACACACACACACACACAGTCACACACACACACTCTCTCTCTCACACTGAGACAGAGACGTACACACACACACACTCTCTCTCACACTGAGACAGAGATGTACACACACACACACAGTCACACACACACACAGTCTCTCTCACACTGAGACAGAGACGTACACACACAGTCTCACACACACACACACACTCACTCTCTCTCACACTGAGACAGAAATGTACACACACACACGCTCTCTCACACTGAGACAGAGACATACACACACACACACTCTCTCTCACACTGAGACAGAAACGTACACACACAGTCTCACACACACACACACACACTCTCACACTGAGACAGAGACGTACACACACAGTCTCACACACACACACACACACTCTCACACTGAGACAGAGACGTACACACACAGTCACACACACACACACACACTCTCACACTGAGACAGAGACTTACACACACAGTCACACACACACACACAGTCTCTCACACTGAGACAGAGACGTACACACACAGTCACACACACACACACACTCTCTCTCACACTGAGACAGACACGTACACACACAGTCACACACACACACACACAGTCTCTCACACTGAGACAGAGACGTACACACACAGTCACACACACACACACTCTCTCTCACACTGAGACAGAGACGTACACACACAGTCACACACACACACACACTCTCTCTCACACTGAGACAGAGACGTACACACACACACACAGTCACACACACTCTCTCACACTGAGACAGAGACATACACACACAGTCTCACACACACTCTCTCACACTGAGACAGAGACATACACACACAGTCTCACACACACACACTCTCTCACACTGAGACAGAGACGTACACACACAGTCACACACACACACACACACTCTCTCTCACACTGAGACAGAGACGTACACACACAGTGGCACACACACACACACACACACTCTCACACTGAGACAGAGACGTACACACACAGTCTCACACACACACACTCTCTCACACTGAGACAGAGACGTACACACAC
>NC_092785.1:43893737-43896237 GCF_047496795.1 Chiloscyllium punctatum
TCACACACACACACTCTCTCTCACACTGAGACAGAGACACACACAGTCTCAAACACACACACTCTCTCTCACACTGAGACAGAGACGTACACACAGTCTCACACACACACACACTCTCTCTCACACTGAGACAGAGACGTACACACACAGTGGCACACACACACACACTCTCTCTCACACTGAGACAGAGACATACACACACACACACACACACACACACACACACTCTCTCTCACACTGAGACAGAGACGTACACACACAGTCACACACACTCACACTCTCTCACACTGAGACAGAGACGTACACACAGTCTCACACACACACACACTCTCTCACACTGAGACAGAGACGTACACACACAGTCACACACACACACTCTCTCACACTGAGACAGAGACATACACACACAGTCACACACACACACACTCTCTCTCTCACTGAGACAGAGACATACACACACACAGTCTCACACACACACACTCTCTCTCACACTGAGACAGAGACACACACAGTCTCACACACACACACACACTCTCTCTCACACTGAGACAGAGACGTACACACACAGTGGCACACACACACACTCTCTCACACATGAGACAGAGACATACACACACACACACACACACACACACACACTCTCTCTCTCACACTGAGACAGAGACGTATGCACACAGTCACACACACACACACTCTCACACTGAGACAGAGACGTACACACACAGTCACACACACACACACTCTCTCACACTGAGACAGAGACATACACACACAGTCACACACACTCTCTCTCACACTGAGACAGAGACACACACAGTCTCACACACACACACTCTCTCTCTCACACTGAGACAGAGACGTACACACATAGTCACACACACAGTCTCTCACACTGAGACAGAGACATACACACACAGTCTCACACACACACACTCTCTCTCACACTGAGACAGAGACACACACAGTCTCTCACACACACACACTCTCTCTCACACTGAGACAGAGACGTACACACACAGTGGCACACACACACACACTCTCTCACACTGAGACAGAGACATACACACACACACACACTCTCTCACATTGAGACAGAGACATACACACACAGTCTCACACACACACACACTCTCTCACACTGAGACAGAGACGTACACGTGCAGTGTCACACACACACACACACACACACACTGAGACAGAGACATACGCACAGTCTCACACGCACACACTCTCTCTCACACTGAGACAGAGACGTACACACACAGTCTCACACACACACACACACACACACACTCTCACACTGAGACAGAGATGTACACACACACACACACACACTCTCACACTGAGACAGAGATGTACACACACACACACACACACACACACACACAGTCACACACACACACTCTCTCTCTCACACTGAGACAGAGACGTACACACACACACACTCTCTCTCACACTGAGACAGAGATGTACACACACACACACAGTCACACACACACACAGTCTCTCTCACACTGAGACAGAGACGTACACACACAGTCTCACACACACACACACACTCACTCTCTCTCACACTGAGACAGAAATGTACACACACACACGCTCTCTCACACTGAGACAGAGACATACACACACAGTCTCACACACACACACACACACTCTCACACTGAGACAGAGACGTACACACACAGTCTCACACACACACACACACACTCTCACACTGAGACAGAGACGTACACACACAGTCACACACACACACACACACTCTCACACTGAGACAGAGACTTACACACACACACACACACTCTCTCACACTGAGACAGAGACGTACACACACAGTCACACACACACACACACACTCTCTCACACTGAGACAGAGATGTACACACACAGTCACACACACACACACAGTCTCTCACACTGAGACAGAGACGTACACACACAGTCACACACACACACACACACTCTCTCACACTGAGACAGACACGTACACACACAGTCACACACACACACACACAGTCTCTCACACTGAGACAGAGACGTACACACACAGTCACACACACACACACTCTCTCTCACACTGAGACAGAGACGTACACACACAGTCACACACACACACACACTCTCTCTCACACTGAGACAGAGACGTACACACACACACACAGTCACACACACTCTCTCACACTGAGACAGAGACATACACACACAGTCTCACACACACACACTCTCTCACACTGAGACAGAGACGTACACACACAGTCACACACACACACACACACTCTCTCTCACACTGAGACAGAGACGTACACACACAGTGGCACACACACACACACAATCTCTCACACTGAGACAGAGACATACACACACACACACACACTCTCTCACACTGAGACAGAGACATACACACACAGTCTCACACACACACACTCTCTCACACTGAGACAGAGACGTACACACACAGTCACACACACACACACTCTCTCACACTGAGACAGAGACG
>NC_092785.1:43906237-43921237 GCF_047496795.1 Chiloscyllium punctatum
ACGTACACACACACAGACGTACACACACACAGATGTACACACACACAGATGTACACACACACACTCACCCAGATGTACACAGACACAGACTGAGCTGGGGTATAAGGACAGGAATGAATGCAGTACTCACTGTTAACTTTTAGAGTGATGCTGCATTGGTCAGGAGTTGCTTGGTGTTCTGTTATGATGATACAATCGTACACTCCACTATCAGTCAGACGCAGATCCCAAATTATCAGTGACAGATTTCCCTTCTGGAATTCACTCTGCGAGATGTGACTTCTATTCCGGTATTCCTCATCCTGATAGTTGGGATCCACATTCCCATTCTTCCAATAGAACAAGACTTTCTTTTCCAGTCGCTTTTGCCAGTATACAGTGGTCTGAGTCATATCGACATTCTCGACCTGACACATAAGTATCACCATCCCTCCAACGTCAGCGACTTTATCCATTCCAGCTGTATCAGGGGAAAGCAGCCTGGGTCAATTCCCAATCCACACCCTCCAGAGGTGATACAGCTATTTGGATCAGGCTGGGACAAGAGAAGGAGGCCACTCAACCCCTCAAAGTCCATGCTAGTGGCACAAAGCCAGTCCCTTTTTATCTAAAGCTGTTCCTTGGCTCAGGGAGACTCTGCCCTGGATGTATTTCAGAGGGGGTAATAAACCAGGCCGGGCTCCGATCAGTCTGGTTTGGTACAGAGATGAAAAGGGTTTTGAGAGCCCTTTTGTTTCTATGGAAACAGATGAGCTTTCAGGCCAAGTGGTCATGTTATAGAAGCGACCTGTATAATGAAAGGGGATTGGTCTGCTCTCTAGCTGAGCAGTTCAGTTCAGTCTAGAACTGGTTGGGAATTCTACAGGGAGCTGTGTGGAAACTCTGTCTCTCCGTCTAACATCAACCTGTCCACATGTGTTCCCTCTATACTGGGTTTTAAAGGGAGTTTGCTTATTGAGACTGTTGTGGGGATTTGGAACAACATGATTAAGTCTCGTTTGGATCGACTGAGTTCTGTAGGGGGTCTTTATTCTGTTTTTTCTGTTTCATTGTGTAATTTGTGACTAAATCTTTGTCTGTGTTACACCCTTTTAGTCAACCCCACTAACTTACTCAGGGTAAAGTTCACTGTGCACTTAGTGAAACAAATTGTAAAGTTATGGTCAGGTCTGCCTGTTTAAGAATGTTTTGAGTGGTCTGGCCTCGGCCATAACAGATTGGGGGCTCGTCCGGGAGTTTAAACAGCGAGTGGTAGGTGCTAGTGTCTTTATTTCGGGTATTGGTTTGGTTGGGTAGACTAAGCTTGGGACAGTAATGGCTTTTTTAGTCACCAAAGGTTTTCTGGATGTGGATTCGGTGACGTTAGAAGGTTTGCAAAAGGTGAGTGAGACCAAGCTGCAGGAATGAGCAGAGAAGTTGGAAGTTTGACCTGCCAGCTTCTGTGAGGAAAGGAGAGATCATTCCAGCAGTAGCTCAGTATTGACACTTGCTGGAGAAACCCTCAGCATCTTCAGAGATGGCAAGAATTCAATGACAAATGGAACAGCTGGATTAGAGTTGAGAGATAAGGAAAGGGCAGCAGAAATGAAGCAGTTTGATTTACAATTCAAAGCAGAAGAAAGGGAAAAAGAGAGGGCAGTGAAAGAAATAGAGAGAGCTCTTGAACTTCAAAACCTGACACTTAAAACGGAAAGTCATTTGAAAAGGCTGGAGATAAAGGCTGAGGGCAGGCTCAGTGTAGAACTGGTGTGAGCTCATGTGGAAGAGCAGAGAGTGAAAACAGTACGGTTAGCAGCTGAAGGGGCTGATGGGTATGAGCTCATCCCTAAAACACGGTTTGACTTCCAGAATCGATTTCAGTCCAGGGGGGGATAGAAACTGGGACAAAGAAAAATCCTGGTGTGGAATGGGAAAGGTAGATCTCAGGGAAGACCATAAGGAGAACTTACCCCAGGGTAAAGACGAAACCTTTGAGGGGGACAGAGAAGGTATTGTAATAAAGTGGGCCACAGGAAATCCCAGTGTTGGTGGGCTAGGACAGAGCCAGATGCAGCCTTGGTTCAGGATAGCATCCAGGAGCTCCCACATCCTTCAGTCACAATGCATCACCCTGTCCTGCATCTTTGTTCCGATAATGAATACATGGGAGTTATTGATAAGCAGTAAACACGACATGGCCCTGTCAGTTTGGGGACGTTTTACGAATACTGTGAGTTTACTCAGTTGTTAGAGATTAGATGGGCTCTCTCTGTGTTGTAAACTTCCAATAATTTACATGGTTTTGCGACACAAATTTGTCTTACCTGATATAGGTGAACAACTTAGTAGAATTATAATCAGGAATGTCTTCTTTTTTGTCCAAATTAAATTATTCCCTAAAGAGAAGAGAGAGAGAAAAAAATCAGAACATAGCAGGAACAATAATTAATGGGAGAGTAGGTGAGAAATGGAAGGATTGAGAAACTCCAAGAGATATAGGAGAGTGAGGGAAACAGCAAGTGGGAGAGAGAGAGAGAGAGAGAGAGAGAGAGAGAGAGGGAGACAGACAGACATAGACAGTCAGAGAGGGACAGAGAGAGAGAGAGAGAGAGAAAGACACAACAGCCTCTCTGTCAGTTATCGATAGACTTTGTGGTTTTCCCTTTACACAATACAAGGCGAGTTTCAACTGTACTGGAGTTTGCTTGTGGGACTTGTGTGCCCCAGCTTTGGTTTGAGCGTTAGCTCCCTCTGTGAAGGTCACAGTTAGACGATTATCCCCTCGCTACCCCTGTGAGGCAGGTAAAGGAGGAGCCTCTCTCACTCAGGGTGCCGTAAGGAAATGAAATGATGCTCTCTCACTCTGCATTCAATCCCGGTCCAAAGGTACCAGAGCCACAGACTCTGGACCACTCTGCGAACTGAAGGACTGTGAAAGTGACGGGATCATTTCCATCATCGATGCTGACCTGAACCTGCATTGCAACAGCAGCAACATTCAGTCTGTCTGCTCTTTGTGAATAAATCAGAGATTGATCGGCCAGTCGCCTTTTTCAATTACACCTCCTGTTTCTAATCTGTTGGCTCAGCCTTTTCAGTGTAGGAGTTTGGGAACGTCACGTTGGGGTGGTACAGGACATGGGTGAGGCCACGTCTGGAGACTGTGTCCAGTTCCGGTTGCCCTGTTACAGGAAGGAGATTATTAAACTGGAGAGGGAGGGAGGGGGGTCAGAAGGGATTTACCAGGATGTTGCCAGGTTTGGAGCGTTAGACCTACAGGGTGAGGCTGGACAGGCAGGGGCTGTACGCTCTGGATCGTCGGAGGCTGAGGGGTGACCTGAAAGAGATTTATATAATAATAAGGGGGATAGGGAGAGTGAATGATAATTGTAATATTCTGCAATGGGGTATTTGAAGACCAGGGAGCGCATCTTCAAAGGGGAGAGATTTAAAAAAGACATGAAGGGGATTTATCTTTTACGCAGAGGGTGGTGGATGTGTGAAATGACCTTCCTGAGGAAGGGGTGGATGTGGGGACAAATCCAAGGTTCAAAATTCATTTTTGGTTAAGGACAGACACATGAACAGGAAAGGGTTGGAGGGACATGGGCCAGGAGCAGGGTAATCCACCCTAACCTACACATCCCTGAACACTATGGGGTAATTTACCATGGCCAATCCACCCTAACCTACACATCCCTGAACACTATGGGGTAATTTAGCATGGCAAATCCACCCTAACCTACACATCCCTGAACACGATGGGTAATTTAGCATGGCCAATCCACCCTAACCTACACATCCCTGAACACTATGGGGTAATTTAGCATGGCCAATCCACCCTAACCTACACATCCCTGAACACTATGGGGTAATTTACCATGGCCAATCCACCCTAACCTACACATCCCTGAACACGATGGGTAATTTAGCATGGCCAATCCACCCTAACCTACACATCCCTGAACACGATGGGTAATTTAGCATGGCCAATCCACCCTAACCTACACATCCCTGAACACTATGGGGTAATTTAGCATGGCCAATCCACCCTAACCTACACATCCCTGAACACTATGGGGTAATTTAGCACGGCCAATCCACCCTAACCTACACATCCCTGAACACGATGGGTAATTTAGCATGGCCAATCCACCCTAACCTACACATCCCTGAACACTATGGGGTAATTTAGCATGGCCAATCCACCCTAACCTACACATCCCTGAACACTATGGGTAATTTAGCATGGCCAATCAACCCTAACCTGCACATCCCTGAACACTATGGGTAATTTAGCATGGCCAATCCACCCTAACCTACACATACCTGAACACTATGGGTAATTTAGTATGGCCAATCCACCCTAACCTACACATCCCTGAACACTATGGGTAATTTAGCATGGCCAATCCACCCTAACCTACACATCCCTGAACACCATGGGGTAATTTAGCATGGCCAATCCACCCTAACCTACACATCCCTGAACACTATGGGTAATTTAGCATGGCCAATCAACCCTAACCTGCACATCCCTGAACACCATGGGGTAATTTAGCATGGCCAATCCACCCTAACCTACACATCCCTGAACACTATGGGTAATTTAGCATGGCCAATCCACCCTAACCTACACATCCCTGAACACTATGGGGTAATTTACCATGGCCAATCCACCCTAACCTACACATCCCTGAACACCATGGGGTAATTTAGTATGGCCAATCCACCCTAACCTACACATCCCTGAACACCATGGGGTAATTTAGCATGGCCAATCCACCCTAACCTGCACATCCCTGAACACTATGGGGTAATTTAGTATGGCCAATCCACCCTAACCTGCACAACCCTGAACACTATGGGGGAATTTAGAATGGCCAATCCACCCTAACCTACACATCCCTGAACACTATGGGGTAATTTAGCATGGTCAATCCACCCTAACCTACACATCCCTGAACACTATGGGGTAATTTAGTATGGCCAATCCACCCTAACCTACACATCCCTGAACACTATGGGGTAATTTAGTATGGCCAATCCACCCTAACCTACACATCCCTGAACACTATGGGGTAATTTAGTATGGCCAATCCACCCTAACCTACACATCCCTGAACACCATGGGGTAATTTAGTATGGCCAATCCACCCTAACCTACACATCCCTGAACACCATGGGGTAATTTAGCATGGCCAATCCACCCTAAGCTACACATCCCTGAACACTATGGGGTAATTTAGTATGGCCAATCCACCCTAACCTACACATCCCTGAACACTATGGGGTAATTTAGCATGGCCAATCCACCCTAACCTACACATCCCTGAACACTATGGGTAATTTAGCATGGCCAATCCACCCTAACCTGCACAACCCTGAACACTATGGGGGAATTTAGAATGGCCAATCCACCCTAACCTACACATCCCTGAACACTATGGGGTAATTTAGCATGGTCAATCCACCCTAACCTACACATCCCTGAACACTATGGGGTAATTTAGTATGGCCAATCCACCCTAACCTACACATCCCTGAACACTATGGGGTAATTTAGTATGGCCAATCCACCCTAACCTGCACATCTCTGAACACTATGGGGTAATTTAGCACGGCCAATCCACCCTAACCTACACATCCCTGAACACTGTGGGACAATTTAGCGTGGCCAATCCACCCTAACCTACACATCCCTGAACACTATGGGGTAATTTAGTATGGCCAATCCACCCTAACCTACACATCCCTGAACACTATGGGGTAATTTAGCATGGCCAATCCACCCTAACCTACACATCCCTGAACACTATGGGTAATTTAGCATGGCCAATCAACCCTAACCTGCACATCCCTGAACACTATGGGTAATTTAGCATGGCCAATCCACCCGAACCTACACATCCCTGAACACGATGGGTAATTTAGTATGGCCAATCCACCCTAACCTACACATCCCTGAACACTATGGGTAATTTAGCATGGCCAATCCACCCTAACCTACACATCCCTGAACACCATGGGGTAATTTAGCATGGCCAATCCACCCTAACCTACACATCCCTGAACACTATGGGTAATTTAGCATGGCCAATCCACCCTAACCTACACATCCCTGAACACCATGGGGTAATTTAGCATGGCCAATCCACCCTAACCTACACATCCCTGAACACTATGGGTAATTTAGCATGGACAATCCACCCTAACCTACACATCCCTGAACACTATGGGGTAATTTAGCATGGCCAATCAACCCTAACCTGCACATCCCTAAACACCATGGGGTAATTTAGCATGGCCAATCCACCCTAACCTACACATCCCTGAACACTATGGGTAATTTAGCATGGCCAATCCACCCTAACCTACACATCCCTGAACACTATGGGGTAATTTACCATGGCCAATCCACCCTAACCTACACATCCCTGAACACCATGGGGTAATTTAGCATGGCCAATCCACCCTAACCTACACATCCCTGAACACCATGGGGTAATTTAGCATGGCCAATCCACCCTAACCTGCACATCCCTGAACACTATGGGGTAATTTAGCATGGCCAATCCACCCTAACCTGCACAACCCTGAACACTATGGGGGAATTTAGCATGGCCAATCCACCCTAACCTACACATCCCTGAACACTATGGGGTAATTTAGCATGGTCAATCCACCCTAACCTACACATCCCTGAACACTATGGGGTAATTTAGTATGGCCAATCCACCCTAACCTACACATCCCTGAACACTATGGGGTAATTTAGTATGGCCAATCCACCCTAACCTACACATCCCTGAACACTATGGGGTAATTTAGTATGGCCAATCCACCCTAACCTACACATCCCTGAACACTATGGGGTAATTTAGTATGGCCAATCCACCCTAACCTACACATCCCTGAACACTATGGGGTAATTTAGCACGGCCAATCCACCCTAACCTACACATCCCTGAACACTGTGGGACAATTTAGCGTGGCCAATCCACCCTAACCTACACATCCCTGAACACTATGGGGTAATTTAGTATGGCCAATCCACCCTAACCTACACATCCCTGAACACTATGGGGTAATTTAGCATGGCCAATCCACCCTAACCTACACATCCCTGAACACTATGGGGTAATTTCCCATGGCCAATCCACCCTAACCTACACATCCCTGAACACTATGGGGTAATTTAGTATGGCCAATCCACCCTAACCTACACATCCCTGCACACTATGGGGTAATTTAGTATGGCCAATCCCCCCTAACCTACACATCCCTGAACACTATGGGGTAATTTAGTATGGCCAATCCCCCCTAACCTACACATCCCTGAACACTATGGGGTAATTTAGTATGGCCAATCCACCCTAACCTGCACATCCCTGAACACTATGGGTAATTTAGCACGACCAATCCACCCTAACCTACACATCCCTGAACACTATGGGGTAATTTAGCATGGCCAATCCACCCTAACCTACACATCCCTGAACACTATGGGGTAATTTAGCATGGCCAATCCACCCTAACCTGCACATCCCTGAACACTATGGGGTAATTTAGCATGGCCAATCCACCCTAACCTACACATCCCTGAACACTATGGGGTAATTTAGCACGGCCAATCCACCCTAACCTGCACATCCCTGAACACTATGGGGTAATTTAGCATGGCCAATCCACCCTAACCTACACACCCCTGAACACTACGGGGTAATTTAGCATGGCCAATCCACCCTAACCTACACATCCCTGAACACTACGTGGTAATTTAGCGTGGCCAATCCACCCTAACCTACACATCCCTGAACACTATGGGGTAATTTAGCATGGCTAATCCACCCTAACCTGCACATCCCTGAACACTATGGGGTAATTTAGCATGGCCAATCCACCCTAACCTACACATCCCTGAACACTGTGGGGTAATTTAGCATGGCCAATCCACCCTAACCTACCCATCCCTAAACACTATGGGGTAATTTAGCATGGCTAATCCACCCTAACCTGCACATCCCTGAACACTATGGGGTAATTTAGCATGGCTAATCCACCCTAACCTGCACATCCCTGAACACTATGGGGTAATTTAGCATGGCTAATCCACCCTAACCTGCACATCCCTGAACACTATGGGGTAATTTAGCATGGCCAATCCACCCTAACCTACCCATCCCTAAACACTATGGGGTAATTTAGCATGGCCAATCCACCCTAACCTACCCATCCCTAAACACTATGGGGTAATTTAGCATGGCTAATCCACCCTAACCTGCACATCCCTGAACACTATGGGGTAATTTAGCATGGCTAATCCACCCTAACCTGCACATCCCTGAACACTATGGGGTAATTTAGCATGGCCAATCCACCCTAACCTACCCATCCCTAAACACTATGGGGTAATTTAGCATGGCTAATCCACCCTAACCTGCACATCCCTGAACACTATGGGGTAATTTAGCATGGCTAATCCACCCTAACCTGCACATCCCTGAACACTATGGGGTAATTTAGCATGGCTAATCCACCCTAACCTGCACATCCCTGAACACTATGGGGTAATTTAGCATGGCTTATCCACCCTAACCTGCACATCCCTGAACACTATGGGTAATTTAGCATGGCCAATCCACCCTAACCTGCACATCCCTGAACACTATGGGGTAATTTAGCATGGCCAATCCACCCTAACCTACACATCCCTGAACACTATGGGGTAATTTAGCATGGCCAATCCACCCTAACCTACACATCCCCGAACACTATGGGGTAATTTAGCACGGCCAATCCACCCTAACCTGCACATCCCTGAACACTATGGGGTAATTTAGCATGGCCAATCCACCCTAACCTACACATCCCTGAACACTATGGGTAATTTAGCATGGCCAATCCACCCTAACCTACACATCCCCGAACACTATGGGGTAATTTAGCACGGCCAATCCACCCTAACCTACACATCCCTGAACACTATGGGTAATTTAGCATGGCCAATCCACCCTAACCTACACATCCCTGAACACTATGGGTAATTTAGCATGGCCAATCCACCCTAACCTGCACATCCCTGAACACTATGGGGTAATTTAGCATGGCCAATCCACCCTAACCTACACATCCCTGAACACTATGGGGTAATTTAGCATGGCCAATCCACCCTAACCTACACATCCCTGAACACTATGGGGTAATTTAGCACGGCCAATCCACCCTAACCTGCACATCCCTGAACACTATGGGGTAATTTAGCATGGCCAATCCACCCTAACCTACACATCCCTGAACACTTTGGGTAATTTAGCATTGCCAATCCACCCTAACCTACACATCCCTGAACACTATGGGTAATTTAGCATGGCTAATCCACCCTAACCTACACATCCCTGAACACTATGGGTAATTTAGCATGGCTAATCCACCCTAACCTACACATCCCTGAACACTATGGGTAATTTAGCATGGCCAATCCACCCTAACCTACACATCCCTGAACACTATGGGGTAATTTAGCATGGCCAATCCACCCTAACCTACACATCCCTGAACACTATGGGTAATTTAGCATGGCCAATCCACCCTAACCTACACCTCCCTGAACACTATGGGGTAATTTAGCATGGCCAATCCACCCTAACCTACACATCCCTGAACACTATGGGATAATTTAGCATGGCCAATCCACCCTAACCTACACCTCCCTGAACACTATGGGTAATTTAGCATGGCTAATCCACCCTAACCTGCATGGTCTGTAAGGGGGAGGGGAGCACAGGTTTAGCGAAAGGTTTCCCCACACCAACCGTCCCCAAGTGATGGTTAAGGACGAGACACAGGGGCACTCTCCCCCACCCCCGACCCCACTCCCACCCCGTCGTCATTCTCCGACCCAGGGACTAACAGAGCGACTCTGCCGAACTTGGGAGCAAACAGCAGCTCCACACTGCACAGGGACCTCACAGTGACAGAGAACAACCACCAACCATATCGACCATGGGACAGCCAGGTACTGAGAATAGAGGGAGAGAGGGGGACGGGGAGAGGGGGAGGGGGAGGGAGGGGGGGAGGGGGAGAGAGGGAGAGTGAGTGAGGGACTGGGAGGGAGGGGGGAGGGAGGGAGGGGGAGAGGGGGAGAGGGGGAGGGGAGGGAGAGGGAGGGAGGCGGAGGGAGGAAGAAGGGGAGAGGGGAAGGGAGGGAGGGGGGAGGGAGGGGGGAGGGAGGGGGAGAGGGAGAGGGAGAGGGAGGCGGAGGGAGGAAGAGAGGGGGAGAGAGAGGGAGGGAGGGTGGAGAGGGAGGGGGAGAGGGAGGGGGAGAGGGAGGGGGAGAGGGAGGGGGTAGGGGGAGAGGGAGAGGGAGGGAGAGGGAGAGGGAGGGAGAGGGAGGGGAGGGAGGGGGGGAGGTGGACGCAGAGGGAGAGGGAGGGAGGGAGGAGTGGGAGGGAGAGGGGAGAGGGAGGGAGAGGGAGAGGGAGGGAGAGGGGGAGTGCGAGAGAGGGAGAGAGGGGGAGAGGGAGAGGGGGAGGGAGGGAGAGAGGGGGAGGGGGAGAGAGAGGGGGGAGGGAGGGAGAGAGGGGGAGGGAGGGAGAGAGGGGGAGGGGGAGAGAGGGGAGGGGGAGAGAGAGGGGGAGGGACAGAGGGAGAGGGGGAGGGGGAGAGAGGGGGGAGAGGGCGAGGGAGGGGGGAGGGAGGGAGAGAGGGGGAGGGAGGGAGAGAGGGGGAGGGGGAGAGAGGGGAGGGGGAGGGGGAGAGAGGGGGGAGAGGGCGAGGGAGGGGGGAGAGGGCGAGGGAGGGAGGGGGAGAGAGGGGGAGGGAGAGAGTGAGATGGAGGTGGGGGGAGGGAGAGGGAGACTCAGAGAGTTGGGGAGAGAGAGAGAGAGGGAGAGACAAAGAGAGAGAGAGAGAGAAGCACACAGACAGATTGGCACCATCTGAGGTGCAGGAGCATCAACGTTTCAGGCATAAGCCATTCCTGATGAAGGGGCTTTGACCCGAAACGTCGAATCTCCTGCCCTCCTCGGATGCTGCCCTGACCTGCTGTGCTTTTCCAGCACCCCACTCTCCGACTCTGATCTCTAACATCTGCAGTCCTCACTCTCTCCCAGACATGGAGAGAGAGAGAGAGAGAGAGAGAGAGAGAATCAGAGAGAGAGAGTGAAGGGACAGATAGAGAGATAGACAGAGAGAGAGAGAGAGAGATAGAGAGAGAGAGAGAGAGAGAGAGAGAAAGGGTGAGAGAATCAGAGAGAGAGAGTGAAGGGACAGATCGAGAGATAGACAGAGAGAGAGAGAGAGAGAGAGAGAGAAACCCACAGATAGACAGATAGAGAGAGACAAAGAGAGCTGAGCATACAGACAAGGATGGAGTAGTGTAGGTTAGATTGGCTTCAGATTGGTTCCACAAGCCAGCACAACATCGAGGGGCCGAAGGGCCTGTTACTGTGCTGGAATGTTCTCTGTTCTAGAGTGAGAGAAAATCAGATAGATAAATATATATTGTGAGTGAGAGAAACACACAGATAGAGAGAGAGAGAGAGAGAGAGAGAAACAGATGGACCGACAGATAGAGAGAGAGAGAGAGAGACAGCGTCAGGCAGATGAGGAAGGGAGAGAGACAGTGAGTGAGGAGGAGGGGAGAGGGTGAGGGAGAGACCGATTTGAAGATTCCATGTCTTACCTTGACGTTGCTGTATGGTGGGCCTCACTTTACCCAACGTTTTAACATTCACATCCTGTGGGGAAGAGAAAGGATGGACTCTCAGTGTGTGTGGGAGGGAGTGTGGGAGGGAGTGTGGGAGGGAGGGAGTGTGGGAGGGAGTGTGGGAGGGAGGGAGTGTGGGAGGGAGTGTGGGAGGGAGTGTGAGTGTCTGTGTGACTGTCTTTGTGTGTGTCTGTGTGTATCTGTGTGTGTCTGTGTCTGTGTCTGTGTCTGTGTCCGGTGTGAGTCTGTGTTTGTGTGAGTGTGAGTGTCTGTGTGTGAGTGTGTGTGTGTCTGTGAGTGTGTTTGTGTGTGGGGTGTGTGTGTCTCTGTGTGTGTGTTTGTGTGTGTGTGTGTCTGTGTGTGCCTGAGTCTGTGTGTGTGTGTGTGAGTGTGTGTCTGTGAGTGTGTCTGTGTGTGTCTGTGTCTGTGTCTGTGTCTGTGTGTGTGTGTCCGGTGTGAGTCCGTGTTTGTGTGAGTGTGAGTGTCTGTGTGTGAGTGTCTGTGTGTCTGTGTGTCTGTGTGAGTGTGTGTCTGTGAGTGTGTTTGTGTGTGGGGTGTGTGTGTCTGTGTATGTGTGTTTGTGTGTGAGTGTGTGTCTGTGTGAATGCGTGTGCGAGTGTGTGAGTTTCTGTGTATGAGTGCGTGTGTGTGTGTTTGTGTGTGAGTGTCTGTGAGTATGTGTCTGTGTCTGTGTGTGTGTCTGTGTGAGTGTGTGCGTGTCTAAGTGTGTCTGCGTGAGTGTGTGTATGTGTGAGTGTGTGTGTCTGTGTGTGTGTTTGTGTGTGTGTGAGAGTGTGTGTCTGTGTGTGTTTGCGTGTGTGAGTGTGTGCGTCACTGTATCTGTGTGAGTGTGTGCCTGTTCGAGTGTGTGTTCATGTGAGTGTGTGTCTGTGTGAGTGTGTGTGTATGAGTGTGTTTGGGGTGTGTGTCTGAGTGTATGTGTGTGGGGTGTGTGTATCTGTGTGAGTGTGTGTCTGTGTGAGTGTGTTTCTGTGTGAGTGTGTGTGTGTGAGTGTGTGTGTGTGGGGGGGTGTGTGTGAGTGTGTGTGGGGGGTGTGTGTGTGGAGGGTGTGTGTGGGGACTGTGTCTGTGTGAGTGTGTGTTTGTGAGTGTGTGTCTGTGTGAGTGTGTGTGTGAGTGGGAGTGTGAGAGTGTGTGTGTGTTTGTGTGTGTGAGTTTGTGTCTGTGAGTGTGTGTCTGTGTGAGTGTGTCTGTGTGAGTGTGTGTGTGAGTGGGAGTGTGAGAGTGTCTGTGTGTTTGTGTCTGTGAGTGTGTGTCTGTGAGTGTGTGTCTGTGTGAGTGTGTTTGTGTGTGAGTGTGTTTGTGTGTGTGTGTGTTTGTGTGTGTCTGTGTGAGTGTGTGTGTGAGTGGGAGTGTGAGAGTGTGTGTGTGTTTGTGTGTGTGAGTGTGTGTCTGTGAGTGTGTGTCTGTGAGTGTGTGTCTGTGTGAGTGTGTTTGTGTGTGTGTGTGTGTGTTTGTGTGTGTCTGTGTGAGTGTGTGTCTGTGTGAGTGTGTTTGTGTGTGTGTGTGTCTGTGTGAGAGTGTGAGTGAGTGTGTTTGTGTGTGTGTGAGTGTGTTTGTGTGTGTGAATGTGTTTGTGTGTGAGTGTGTTTGTGTGTGAGTGTGTGTCTGTGAGTGTGTTTGTGTGTGTTTGTGTGTGTATGTGTGTGTGTGAGTATGTGTGTCTGTGTGAGTGTGTGTGTGAGTGTGTTTGTGTGTGTGTGTTTGTGTGTGTGTGTGTTTGTGTGTGTGTGTGAGTGTGTTTGCGTGTGTGAGTGTGTGCGTCAATGTGTCTGTGTGAATGTGTGTCTGTTCGAGTGTGTGTCCATGTGAGTGTGTGTCTTTGTGAGTGTGTGTATATGAGTGTGTTTGGGATGTGTGTCTGAGTGTATGCGTGTGGGGTGTGTGTGTCTGTGTGAGTGTGTTTGTGTGTGAGTGTGTGTCTGTGAGTGTGTTTGTGTGTGTCTGTGTGTGTGAGTGTGTTTGTGTGTGTGAGTGTGTGTGTGTCTGTGTGAGTGTGTGTGTGTGTGAATGTGTGTGTGTGAGTGTGTGTGTGTGAGTATGTGTGTATGTGTGAGTGTGTGTGTGTGTTTGTGTGTGTGTGTGAGTGTGTTTGCGTGTGTGAGTATGTGCGTCAATGTGTCTGTGTGAATGTGTGTCTGTTCGAGTGTGTGTCCATGTGAGTGTGTGTCTTTGTGAGTGTGTGTATATGAGTGTGTTTGGGATGTGTGTCTGAGTGTATGTGTGTGGGGTGTGTGTGTCTGTGTGAGTGTGTTTGTGTGTGAGTGTGTGTGTGTGAGTGTGTGTGGGTGTGTGTGTGTGGGGGGGTGTGTGTGGGGGGGGTGAGGGTGTGTGTGTGGAGGGTGTGTGTGGGGACTGTCTCTGTGTGAGTGTGTGTGGGGGGTGTGTGTGTGTCTGTGTGAGTGTGTTTGTGTGTGAGTGTGTTTGTGTGTGAGTGTGTTTGTGTGTGAGTGTCTGTGTGAGTGTGTGTGTGTGTCTGTGTGACTGTGTGAGTGAGTGTGTTTGTGTGTGTGTGAGTGTGTGTGAAAGTGCGTGTGTGTGTGTGTTTGTGTGTGTGAGTGTGTGTGTCTGTGTGAGTGTGTTTGTGTATGTGTGAGTGTGTGTGAGAGTGTGTGTGTCTGTGTGAGTGTGTTTGTGTGTGTGTCTGTGAGTGTGTGTGTGAGTGTGTATGTGAGTGTGTATGTGTGTGTGTGTGTGTATGTGTGTGCCTGTGTGAGTATCTGTGTGTGAATGCGTGTGCGAGTGTGTGAGTTTCTGTGTATGAGTGTGTGTGTCTGTGTGAGTGTGTGTCTGTGAGTGTGTTTGTGTGTGGGGTGTGTGTGTCTCTGTGTATGTGTGAGTGTGTATCTGTGTGTGTCTGTGTCTGTGTGTGAGTGTCTGAGAGTGTCTGTGTGAGTGTGTGTGTGTGTGAATGTGTGTGTCTGTGTGTGAGAGTGTTTGTGAGTGTCTGTGTGTGTATGTCTGTGTGTGAGTGTGTGTGTGTTTGTCCATGTGTGAGTGTGTGTGTCTGTGTGTGAGTGTGTGTGTGTCTGTGTGTGAGTGTGTGTGTGTGAGTGTGTGTGTGTCTGTGTGTGAGCGTGAGTATATGCCTGTGTGTGTGTGAGTGTCTGTGTGTGTGCCTGTGTGTGAGTGTGTTTGTGTGTGGGGTGTCTGTGTGTGTGTCTGTGTGTGTGTCTGTGTGTGTGTCTGTGTGTGTGTCTGTGTCTGTGTGAGTGTGACTCTCCGTGTGTGAGTGTGTGTGTCTGTGTGTGAGTGTGTGTGTGAGTGTGAGTGTCTGTGTGACTGTCTTT
>NC_092785.1:43926237-43936237 GCF_047496795.1 Chiloscyllium punctatum
GAGTGAGTGAGAGAGAGAGAGAGAGCGAGGGAGAGAGAGGGGGAGAGAGAGGGAGGGAGGGGAAGAGAGAGCGAGGGAGGGAGAAAGAGAGAGAGGGAGGGAGGGGGAGAGGGAGAGAGAGAGAGAGCGAGTGCAGGAGAGAGAGGGAGACCGCGGGAGAAGGAGACAGAGAGAGAGAGAGAGAGGGCAGAGGGAGGGGACACAGTGAAACCGAGAACGCCCCTGACCCCCCCTTCCCACCTTATCAATCTTCGTACTGATCCTCATCAGGTCCGTAAAGCGCTTTAAAGTTTCGGAGAGCATCTGGAGGGAGGGAGGGAGGGAGGGAGGGAGGGAGGGAGGGAGAGACAAGGAGAGCGGGAGATTTTCAGATTCCACCAGCTTCCGAAAACCCTTCCGATGTCCCTCAAACAGCCCGGCCCATGAGTGATCGCGATGATGGCGGCTCTGATCCAGGCTGGATCTCCGGACTCTTCCCCCATCGCCTCTGTCCCCCCCCCTCCCCCCCCCTCCAGCTTTCCCTCCATCCAGACCCTCAACCCCGCCTCCACCCTCGAGTATCTTGTAAGGGGCAGTGTCCAGCCCGGATTCCCCAGCTCCCGACCCAGCTCCTCTGAGGGAAAGGTCCACGGCGGCCGGGACTGTCCCAGCTCGGAAAGGATCGGCCATTTCTGCCCTCCCCCCTCCCCCCCCCCCCCCCTCCATTGGTCCGGGGAGTTGGGGCTGGGTCCAGCCGAGGCTGGTCGGATAGAATCCCGGGAAAACCAGGCCTTGGCAGACGGGGAGAGGGAGCGGGAAGGGGGGGGGTTGGGTGGGGGGGGGGGTTGGGTGGGGGTGAGGGAAAGGGTTTGAGTGGGGGCGTGGGTGGGGGGGTTGGGGGTTTGGGTGGGGGATTGGGTGAGAATGGGGGGTGAGTGTGGGGGTTGGGGTTGGGGGTTTGGCTGAGGGAGGGGGTTGGGGTTGGGGTTGAGGGTTTGGCTGAGGGTGGGGGTTGGGGTTGAGGTTGGGGTTGGGGGGTTTTGGTGAGGGTAGGGGTTGTGGGGTTTGGGTGGGGGGTGGGGGTGGGGGTTGGGGAGTTTCGGTGGGGATGGAGGTGGGTGTGGGGGGTTGGGGTTGGGGGTTTTTGGTGGGGGTGGGGGGTTGGGGGTTTGGGTGGGGTGAGGGAGGGAGTTTGGGTGGGGGTGAGGGTGGGGGTTTGGGTGGGGTGGGGGGTTGAGTGGGGGAGGGGAGGGGAGGGGAGGGGTGCAGGCCACTTAGGATGGAAGCGGGGAGAAAGGTCTTCATCCAGAAAAGGGGGTGAGGGGTCCCACAGTCCCCCTCTCTCCCCCTCCCCCTCCCCCACACACACACCCCACACACCCCCACCACACACACCACACACACACCCAACGCACTCACACACACACACACCCCCACCACACACACCACACACACACCCAACGCACTCACACACACACACACCCCACACACACCCCACACACACCCCACGCACACTCACACACACACACCCCACACACACCCCACGCACTCACACACACACACACTCCACGCACTCACACACACACACGCCCCACACACACCCCACGCACTCACACACACACACACCCCACACACACCCCACACACACCCCACGCACTCACACACACACACACCCCACACACACCCCACACACACCCCACGCACACTCACACACACACACCCCACACACACCCCACGCACTCACACACACACACACCCCACACACACCCCACACACACCCCACGCACTCACACACACACACACCCCACACACACCCCACGCACACTCACACACACACACCCCACACACACCCCACGCACTCACACACACACACACCCCACGCACTCACACACACACACACCCAACGCACTCACACACACACACACCCCACACACACCCCACACACACCCCACGCACACTCACACACACATACCCCACACACACCCCACGCACACTCACACACACACACCCCACACACCCCCACCACACACACCACACACACACCCAACGCACTCACACACACACACACCCCACACACACCCCACACACACCCCACGCACACTCACACACACATACCCCACACACACCCCACGCACACTCACACACACACACCCCACACACCCCCACCACACACACCACACACACACCCAACGCACTCACACACACACACCCCACACACACTCCACGCACTCACACACACACACGCCCCACACACACCCCACGCACTCACACACACACATACCCCACACACACCCCACGCACACTCACACACACACACCCCACACACCCCCACCACTCACACACACACACACCCAACGCACTCACACACACACACACCCCACACACACCCCACACACACCCCACGCACTCACACACACACATACCCCACACACACCCCACGCACACTCACACACACACACCCCACACACACCCCACGCACTCACACACACACACACCCCACGCACTCACACACACACACCCCACACACACTCCACGCACTCACACACACACACGCCCCACACACACCCCACGCACTCACACACACACACACCCCACACACACCCCACGCACTCACACACACACACACCCCACACACACCCCATGCACTCACACACACACACACCCCACGCACTCACACACACACACACCCCACGCACTCACACACACACACACCCCACGCACTCACACACACACACCCCACACACACCCCACGCACTCACACACACCCCACACACACCCCACGCACTCACACACACCCCCCACACACCCCACGCACTCACACACACACACACCCCACACACACCCCACGCACTCACACACACACACACCCCACACACACCCCACGCACTCACACACACACACCCCACACACACCCCACGCACTCACACACACCCCACACACACCCCACGCACTCACACACACCCCACACACACCCCACGCACTCACACACACACACACCCCATGCACTCACACACACACACACCCCACACACACCCCACGCACTCACACACACACACACCCCACACACACCCCACGCACTCACACACACACACACCCCACGCACTCACACACACACACACCCCACACACACCCCACGCACTCACACACACACACACCCCACACACACCCCACGCACTCACACACACACACACCCCACACACACCCCACGCACTCACACACACACACCCCACGCACTCACACACACACACACCCCACGCACTCACACACACACACACCCCACGCACTCACACACACACCCCACACACACCCCACGCACTCACACACACCCCACACACACCCCACGCACTCACACACACACACACCACACACACCCCACGCACTCACACACACACACCCCACGCACTCACACACACACACACCCCACGCACTCACACACACACACCCCACGCACTCACACACACACACACCCCACACACACCCCACGCACTCACACACACCCCACACACACCCCACGCACTCACACACACACACCCCACACACACCCCACGCACTCACACACACACACCCCACGCACTCACACACACACACACCCCACGCACTCACACACACACACCCCACGCACTCACACACACACACCCCACGCACTCACACACACACACCCCACGCACTCACACACACACACACCCCACGCACTCACACACACACACCCCACACACACCCCACGCACTCACACACACCCCACACACACCCCACGCACTCACACACACACACACACCACACACCCCACGCACTCACACACACACACACCCCACGCACTCACACACACACACCCCACGCACTCACACATACACACACCCCACGCACTCACACACACACACACCCCACGCACTCACACACACACCCCACACACACCCCACGCACTCACACACACACACCTCACACACACACCTCACACACACTCTCCCCCACACACTCCCCCCCACACACCCCACGCACTCACGCACGCATACACCACACACACACCCCAAACACACTCCCCCCCACACACACTCCCCCCCCCCCACACACACACACACACAAAAATACACCTTCACAAATACAGACACACACATACACAGATGCACACATTCACACACACAAAAATACACACAAATGGACACACTCAGAGTTACACCCATACAGATACACACTTACACACATCTGTGCGCTCACACACACACACAGACAGACACACACAGACACACAGACACACACACACACAGACACACACACACACAGACACACACACACACACAGACACACACACACAGACACACAGACACACAGACACACAGACACACACACACACACACACACAGACACACACACACAGACACACACACATAGACATACACACAGACACACACACACACTCACCCTCACTCACTCACACGCAGACAGACTCTGACAAGCCCCCAGTCACATGTTCTCAGGTAACCACAAACACGTCCAGTCAGACAGCCCGCAAACAGACCCTTCGGCCCGACCACCCCGTGCTGACCACGGGTCCCGAACGAACCCAGTCCCACCGGCCTCCCCCCCCAGCCCGTACCCCTTTCCTGTCCATGTCCTTATCCAAACGTCTCTCCAACATTGTCACTGACCCCACATCGTCAGGAAGCTCCTCCCACACACGATCCCCGCACTGTGTAAACACATCGCCCCCCCCCCCCCCCCCCGACCCCCAACCCCCCTGACTGTTTCAAACCTCTCTCCTCCCCCATTAAATATCCCCCCCCCCCTTGGCCTTGCGACCTCCCCAGTCGAGGGTAAAAGACCCTTGTTATTCTCCTTGTCAATCCTCCTCATGGTTTTATAAAACTCTGTAGCGTCATCCCCTCATCCTCCAGTGAGGAATCCCAGCCTCTCGCCGGATCACAAACCCCTCCATTCCCGGGAATGCCCCAATAAATCCCTTCTGAAACCCCCCCCCCCCCCAGTCTGGTTTAAGAATCTCCTTCCTGCAACAGGGCGCCCGGAACTGGACAGGACACAGTGCTCCAGACGAGACCTCACCAAGGTCCTGTACAACCCCAACAAGACGTTCCCAAACCCCTACACTCAAAGGGCTGAGCAATGAAGGCTAACGTGTTAAACACCTTCCTAACCTCCCCCCCACCATCTACACGTGACACAGACTCCAAACAATGATGTCCCTGCCCCCCCCTTGGTCCCTCTGCCCTACAACGCTACCCAGGCCCCTACCATTAACTGTAAACGTCCTGTCTGTGTTGGTTTTACCAAAATGCGACACCTCGCCTTTATCCCAATTAAACTCCATCTCCCCCCTTGACCCAGTCAATCGAGGTACCTCTGTAACCTTCGAGACCCTGGGCCACTCGGTCTGGAGTCACCCACCAAGTTACTCACTCGGCCGTTCTGTTCTCATCCAAACCCTTGACACAAAACGACAGCCAACGGTGGGCCCAGGAACGCGCCCCGGCCGAAGGTGGTTGTTCCCAGACGGCCAGTCCGAGAAAAAACAACAACCAGAATCAGAGGAGGGTCAACATCTCAGAGAGTCAGGGAGGAGCAATAGGAGGGTAAAGAGACAGAGGGGGGTTACAGAGATAGGGAGGTAGGGGCTTGAGGGGGTTACAGAGATAGGGAGGTAGGGGCTTGAGGGGGTTACAGAGATAGGGAGGTAGGGGCTTGAGGGGGTTACAGAGATAGGGAGGGGGTGTAAGGGCTGGAAAGGAGTTACAGAGATAGGGAGGGGGTGTAGGGCTTGGAGGGGGGTTACAGAGATAGGGAGGGGGTGTAGGGGCTGGAGGGGGGTTACAGAGATAGGGAGGGGGTGTAGGGGCTGGAGGGGGTTACAGAGATAGGGAGGGGGTGTAGGGGCTGGAGGGGGGTTACAGAGATAGGGAGGGGGTGTAGGGGCTGGAGGGGGTTACAGAGATAGGGAGGGGGTGTAGGGGCTGGAGGGGGTTACAGAGATAGGGAGGGGGTGTAAGGGCTGGAGGGGGGTTACAGAGATAGGGAGGGGGGTGTAGGGGCTGGAGGGGGTTACAGAGATAGGGAGGGGGTGTACGGGCAGGAGGGGGTTACAGAGATAGGGAGGGGGTTTTGTGGCTGGAGGGGGGTTACAGAGATAGGGAGGGGGTGTAGGTGCTGGAGGGAGTTACAGAGATAGGGAGGGGGTGTAGGGGCTGGAGGGGGTTACAGAGATAGGGAGGGGGTGTAGGGGCTGGAGGGGGTTACAGAGATAGGGAGGGGGTGTAGGGGCTGGAGGGGGGTTACAGAGATAGGGAGGGGGTGTTGGGGCTGGAGGGGGTTACAGAGATAGGGAGGGGGTGTAGGGGCTGGAGGGGGTTACAGAGATAGGGAGGGGGTGTAGGGGCTGGAGGGGGGTTACAGAGATAGGGAGGGGGTGTAGGGGCTGGAGGGGGTTACAGAGATAGGGAGGGGGTGTAGGGGCTGGAGGGGGTTACAGAGATAGGGAGGGGGTGTAAGGGCTGGAGGGGGGTTACAGAGATAGGGAGGGGGGTGTAGGGGCTGGAGGGGGTTACAGAGATAGGGAGGGGGTGTAGGGGCTGGAGGGGGTTACAGAGATAGGGAGGGGGTTGTAGGGGCTGGAGTGGGTTACAGAGATAGGGAGGGGGTTTTGTGGCTGGAGGGGGGTTACAGAGATAGGGAGGGGGTGTAGGTGCTGGAGGGAGTTACAGAGATAGGGAGGGGGTGTTGGGGCTGGAGGGGGTTACAGAGATAGGGAGGGGGTGTTGGGGCTGGAGGGGGTTACAGAGATAGGGAGGGGGTGTAGGGGCTGGAGGGGGTTACAGAGATAGGGAGGGGGTGTTGGGGCTGGAGGGGGTTACAGAGATAGGGAGGGGGTTGTAGGGGCTGGAGTGGGTTACAGAGATAGGGAGGGGGTGTAGGGGCTGGAGGGGGTTACAGAGATAGGGAGGGGGTTTTGTGGCTGGAGGGGGTTACAGAGATAGGGAGGGGGTTTTGTGGCTGGAGGGGGTTACAGAGATAGGGAGGGGGTGTAGGGGCTGGAGGGGGTTACAGAGATAGGGAGGGGGCGTAGGGGCTGGAGGGGGTTACAGAGATAGGGAGGGGGTGTAGGGGCTGGAGGGGGTTACAGAGATAGGGAGGGGGTGTAGGGGCTGGAGGGGGTTACAGAGATAGGGAGGGGCTGTAGGGGCTGGAGGGGGTTACAGAGATAGGGAGGGGGTGTAGGGGCTGGAAGGGGTTACAGAGATAGGGAGGGGGTGTAGGGGCTGGAGGGGGGTTACAGAGATAGGGAGGGGGTGTAGGGGCTGGAGGGGGGTTACAGAGATAGGGAGGGGGTGTAGTGGCCAGAGGGGGGGTTACAGAGATAGGGAGGGGGTGTAGGGGCTGGAGGGGGGTTACAGAGATAGGGAGGGGGTGTAAGGGCTGGAGGGGGTTACAGAGATAGGGAGGGGGTGTAGGGGCTGGAGGGGGTTACAGAGATAGGGAGGGGGTGTAGGGGCTGGAGGGGGGTTACAGAGAATGGGAGGGGGTGTAGTGGCCAGAGGGGGGGTTACAGAGATAGGGAGGGGGTGTAGGGGCTGGAAGGGGTTACAGAGATAGGGAGGGGGTGTAGGGGCTGGAGGGGGGTTACAGAGATAGGGAGGGGGTGTAGGGGCTGGAGGGGGGGTTACAGAGATAGGGAGGGGGTGTAGGGGCTGGAGGGGGTTACAGAGATAGGGAGGGGGTGTAGGGGCTGGAGGGGGTTACAGAGATAGGGAGGGGGTGTAGGGGCTGGAGGGGGGGTTACAGAGATAGGGAGGGGGTGTAGGGGCTGGAGGGGGGGTTACAGAGATAGGGAGGGGGTGTAGTGGCCAGAGGGGGGGTTACAGAGATAGGGAGGGAGTGTAGTGGCCGGAGGGAGGGGTTACAGAGACAATCTGAGTGTTGACTCGCTGTGTCGCCGACATCCTTCGGGCTGAGCTCTCCTCACGGTCAGACCGTCCGTCCCCACTCTCCTCCCTCCCTCCCTGACACTGGATGCCTGAGCGTACGGTCAGTTAGCAGTGAATGAAGCCTGTGGCCCTGTCCTGGAAACGTGTGTGTGTGTGTGTGTGTGTGTGTGTGTGTGTGTGTGCGCAGGCCTGGTTCGATGGCCTCTCCTACCTTCAACTTTGCACAGCGAGCGCTCTCAGGGGGAGAAAGCGTCCACCCAGAACAGTAACTCCGGTGTTTCCTCCGTCCCTCTCTCTCTGTCGCTCTCCCTTCATATACGCTCAGCCCTCGTGAGTCATTCAACCTGATGAGCACATCCTGAGGGGATGTCGAGAGGCGGGGCAGTGGTGTACTGTCATGTTTGCTGATTTAAAATCACACCAGAATTTTTTTTTCTGCCTGTTATTCCTTCACAGCATTATTGCGTCTGACTGCGTGGAAAGCCCCTTACTTCATCCAATCCTGACAGTGGAGAAAGAGGCCCCCTTTGGTACAATGAGTGTACGCCGACCCTCGGATGTATAAACCGCCCAGGCCCAATCCCCTGACCCCATTACTGTACGTTTCTGTGTTTCTGTGTGTGTGTGTGTGTGTGTGTGAGTGTGAGTGAGTGTGTGTGTGTGTGTGTTTGTGTGTGTCTGAGGGGCCCATGGTAACCAACCAAGAGGCCAGAGGGATAATGGGGCCTAACGTTCAGGCCTGGTCAGTCTGGGATCTCATCCAGGTGGAGGGGCAGATCCCAAGTAATTGGAGAGAGGGGTTGAAGGCCCTGCCCAGTCCCACAATATAGCAACTGACCAACACATCCCTGAGCACTATGGGGTAATTTATCATGGCCAATCCACCCTAACCTGCACATCCCTGAGCACTATGGGACAATTTAGCATGGCCAATCCACCCTAACCTACACATCCCTGAACACTATGGGGTAATTTAGCATGGCCAATCTACCCTAACCTACACATCCCTGAACACATTGGGGTAATTTAGCATTGAGGAAAAAACAATGACTGCAGATGCTGAAAACCAGATTCTGGATTAGTGGTGCTGGAAGAGCACAGCAGTTCAGGCAGCATCCAACGAGCAACGAAATCGTTTCGGGCAAAAGCCCTTCATCAGGAATAAAGGCAGTGAGCCTGAAGCGTGGAGAGATAAGCTAGAGGAGGGTGGGGGAGGGGAGAAAGTAGCATAGAGTACAATGGGTGAGTGGGGGAGGGGATGAAGGTGATAGGTCAGGGAGGGGAGGGTGGAGTGGATAGGTGGAAAAGGAGATAGGCAGGTAGGACAAGTCCGGACAAGTCAAGGAGACAGTTACTGAGCTGGAAGTTTGAGACTAGGGTGAGGTGGGGGAATGGGAAATGAGGAAGCTGTTGAAGTCCATATTGTTGCCCTGGGGTTGAAGTGTTCTGAGGCGGAAGATGAGGCGTTCTTCCTCCAGGCGTCTGGTGGTGAGGGAGCGGCGGTGAAGGAGGCCCAGGACCTCCATGTCCTCGGCAGAGTGGGAGGGGGAGTTGAAATGTTGGGCCACGGGGCACTTTGGTTGATTGGTGCGGGTGTCCCGGAGATGTTCCCTAAAGCACTCTGCTAGGAGGCGCCCAGACTCCCCAATGTAGAGGAGACCATGGCCAATCCACCCTAACCTGCACATCCCTGAACACTATGGGGTAATTTAGCATGGCCAATCCACCCTAACCTACACATCCCTGAACACTATGGGGTAATTTAGCATGGCCAATCCACCCTAAACTACACATCCCTGAACACTATGGGTAATTTAGCATGGCCAATCCACCCTAACCTACACATCCCTGAGCACTATGGGGTAATTTAGCATGGCCAATCCACCCTAACCTACACATCCCTGAACACTATGGGTAATTTAGCATGGCCAATCCACCCTAACCTACACATCCCTGAACACTATGGGGTAATTTAGGATGGCCAATCCACCCTAACCTACACATCCATGAACACTATGGGGTAATTTAGCATGGCCAATCCACCCTAACCTACACATCCCTGAACACTATGGGGTAATTTAGCATGGCCAATC
>NC_092785.1:43941237-43945129 GCF_047496795.1 Chiloscyllium punctatum
CACACACACTCTCTCTCTCTCTCAGACACACACACTCTCTCTCTCAGACACACACACTCTCTCTCAGACACACACTCTCTCTCTCAGACACACACTCTCTCTCTGAGACACACACTCTCTCTCTCTCTCTCTGAGACACACACTCTCTCTCTCACAGACACACTCTCTCTCTCACAGACACACTCTCTCTCAGGCACACACTCTCTCTCAGAGACACACTCTCTCTCTCAGAGACACACTCTCTCTCTCTCTCACAGAGACACACACACTCTCTCTCTCTCAGACACACTCTCTCTCTCACAGACACACTCTCTCTCTCTCTCTCAGAGACACACTCTCTCTCTCTCAGAGACACACACACACTCTCTCTCTCTCTCAGACACACTCTCTCTCTCAGACACACTCTCTCTCTCTCAGACACACACTCTCTCTCAGACACACTCTCTCTCAGACACACACTCTCTCTCTCTCTCAGAGACACACTCTCTGAGACACACTCTCTCTCTCTCAGACACACACACTCTCTCTCTCTCTCAGACACACACACTTTCTCTCTCAAACACACACTCTCTCTCTCTGACACACACACACTCTCTCTCTCTCAGACACACTCTCTCAAACACACACTCTCTCTCAAACACACACTCTCTCTCTCAGACACACACACTCTCTCTCTCTCAGACACACACACTCGCTCTCAGACACACTCACTCAGATAAACACACACTCTCTCTCAGACACACACACACTCTCTCAGACACACATTCTCTCTCTCAGACACACTGTCTCACTCTCTCTCTCAGACACACTCGCTCTCTCTCTCAGACACACACACACTCGCTCTCTCTCAGACACACTCTCTCTCAGACACACTCACTCAGATAAACACACACTCTCTCAGACACACACACACTCTCTCAGACACACATTCTCTCTCTCAGACACACTGTCTCACTCTCTCTCTCAGACACACTCGCTCTCTCTCTCAGACACACTCTCTCTCTCTCAGACACACTCTCTCTCTCTCAGACCCTCTCTCTCTCTCTCAGACACTCTCTCTCTCTCTCAGACACCCTCTCTCTCTCTCTCTCTCTCAGACACACACACTTTCTCTCTCAAACACACACTCTCTCTCTCAGACACACACACTCTCTCTCTCTCTCTGACACACTCTCTCTCTCATGCACTCTCTCTCTCTCTCTCTCAGACACACACACTTTCTCTCTCAAACACACACTCTCTCTCTCAGACACACCACACTCTCTCTCTCTCTGACACACACTCTCTCTCTCTCTCTTGACACACACTCTCTCTCTCTCTCAGACACACTCTCTCTCAAACACACACTCTCTCTCTCAGACACACACACACTCGCTCTCTCTCTCTCAGGACACACTCACTCAGATACACACACACACTCTCTCAGACACACATTCTCTTTCTCAGACACACTCTCTCACTCTCTCTCTCTCTCAGACACACTCGCTCTCTCTCTCTCTCTCTCAGACACACACACTCTCTCTCTCTCTCAGACACACTCTCTCTCAACTCAAACCACAGACTCTCTCAGCTCTCTCAGACACACTCTCTCAGATACAACACACACTCTCTTCCAACTCTCTCTCTCTCTCAGACACACACTCTCTCTCTCAAACACACACTCTCTCTCAGACACACACACACTCGCTCTCTCTCAGACACACTCACTCAGATACACACACACACTCTCTCAGACACACATTCTCTCTCTCTCTCTCAGACACACACACACACTCGCTCTCTCAGACACACTCACTCAGAACACACACACACTCTCTCAGACACACATTCTCTCTCTCAGACACACTCTCTCACTCTCTCTCTCAGACACACACTCTCTCTCAGACACACTCTCTCTCTCAGACACACTCTCTCTCTCAGACACACTCTCTCTCTCTCTCTCTCTCAGACACACTCTCTCTCTCAGACACACTCTCTCTCTCAGACACACTCTCTCTCTCTCTCTCTCAGACACACTCTCTCTCTCAGACACACACACTCTCTCTCTCTCTCTCAGACCCACTCACTCAGACACACACACTCTCTCTCTCTCTCTCAGACACACTCTCTCTCTCAGACATACACACTCTCTCTCTCTCTCTCAGACACCTCTCTCTCTCAGACACACATCTCTCTCTCTCTCTCTCAGACACACTCTCTCTCTCAGACACACTCTCTCTCTCAGACACACACACTCTCTCTCCTCTTCTGACACACTCTCTCTCTCAGACACTCTCTCTCTCTCTCTCTCAGACACACACACTTTCTCTCTCAAACACACACTCTCTCTCTCAGACACACACACTCTCTGACACACACTCTCTCTCTCTCTCAGACACACTCTCTCTCAAACACACACTCTCTCTCTCAGACACACACACACTCGCTCTCTCTCTCTCAGACACACTCACTCAGATACACACACACACTCTCTCAGACACACATTCTCTTTCTCAGACACACTCTCTCACTCTCTCTCTCTCTCAGACACACTCGCTCTCTCTCTCTCTCTCTCAGACACACACACTCTCTCTCTCTCTCAGACACACTCTCTCTCAAACACACACTCTCTCTCAGACACACACACTCTCTCTCTCTCTCAGACACACTCTCTCTCAAACACACAGTCTCTCTCTCTCTCTCAGACACACTCACTCAGATACACACACACACTCTCTCTCTCTCTCAGACACACACTCTCTCTCTCAAACACACACTCTCTCTCAGACACACACACACTCGCTCTCTCTCAGACACACTCACTCAGATACACACACACACTCTCTCAGACACACATTCTCTCTCTCTCTCTCAGACACACACACACTCGCTCTCTCTCAGACACACTCACTCAGATACACACACACACTCTCTCAGACACACATTCTCTCTCTCAGACACACTCTCTCACTCTCTCTCTCAGACACACACTCTCTCAGACACACTCTCTCTCTCAGACACACTCTCTCTCTCAGACACACTCTCTCTCTCTCTCTCTCTCAGACACACTCTCTCTCTCAGACACACACTCTCTCTCTCTCTCTCTCAGACACACTCTCTCTCTCAGACACACTCTCTCTCTCAGACCACACTCTCTCTCTCTCTCTCTCTCAGACACACTCTCTCTCTCAGACACACACACTCTCTCTCTCTCTCTCAGACACACTCTCTCTCAGACACACCACACTCTCTCTCTCTCTCTCAGACACACACACTCTCTCTCTCTCTCTCTCAGACACACCACACTCTCTCTCTCTCTCTCAGACACACACTCTCTCTCTCTCTCTCTCAGACACACACTCTCTCTCAGACACACACACTCTCTCTCTCTCTCTCAGACACACACACTCTCTCTCTCTCTCTCAGACACACACACTCTCTCTCTCTCTCTCAGACACACACACACTCTCTCTCTGTCTCTCTCTTTCCAGTGGGAATCCCAGACCAGGAGACCAGGCAACGAGTTCAATGTAAACCCCGGGAGACTGAGGCTGAGGGTAAGATGCCACTTCACCGTGGGGACATGCCTCCACCGTGATGGAGGTGTGTGTGGGGGGGGGGGTACTGGAGCCAGTTGAGGACCGTTTTGACCAGTGGGGAGTGGCCGTGGGATCCTCCTCTGTCAGGCTAACGGAGGGGAGTCACTCGTCTGCGGTTCCTCCACCTCAGTGGGTGGGTGGTGCTGGGGTGGGGAGGGGAGGGCACCCGCCCGATCAAGAAGAGACAGCTCGGCCGAGGGGCCACTCCTCCACCGTGGGCAGCCTCGCCGAGCCCCGCCGCCACCCCCACCCCCCACCCTCCATGAGCTCAGTGACAGAGTGGATCAGACAACGAAGACGGGCCTGGGGCCTGT
>NC_092785.1:43945229-44008474 GCF_047496795.1 Chiloscyllium punctatum
CCCTAACCTACACATCCCTGAACACTATAGGGTAATTTAGCATGGCCAATCCACCCTAACCTACACATCCCTGAGCACTATGGGGTAATTTAGCATGGCCAATCCACCCTAACCTACACATCCCTGAACACTATGGGGTAATTTAGCATGGCCAATCCACCCTAACCTACACATCCCTGAACACTATAGGGTAATTTAGCATGGCCAATCCACCCTAACCTACACATCCCTGAACACTATGGGGTAATTTAGCATGGCCAATCCACCCTAACCTACACATCCCTGAACACTATAGGGTAATTTAGCATGGCCAATCCACCCTAACCTACACATCCCTGAGCGCTATGGGGTAATTTAGCATGGCAAATCCACCCTTAGTGTTCAGGGATGTGTAGGTATGCTTTGGTAATTGCAGGGTTAGGGGGTTGAGTCTCAGTGGGTTGCTCTTAAGAGGATCATTGTGGATTCAACAGGCCTGCATTGGAGAGAATAGCGAGGTTTGAGAAGATTTGTAGCTCTGGTTGAGGTTGTGTGTGTCGAGTTGCTCAGTGAGCTGGGAGGTTTGTTTACAGACATTTCGTCACCATACTGGGTGACACGATCAATGAGCCCCCGGTCAACCATTTGTGGTCTGGCCCACTTTCTGTTCACGCGTTGGGTGTTTTCTTGCGCTGGTGTCGTTATTTCCTGAGGTGATCAGTTCCTGTTATGTCATTTCCTGTTCTTTTTCTCAAGGGGGTGATCATTGGGTCCAAATCAATCTACTGTTGCAATAAAAACCCGTCTTACAATTACTTCAACTTAATTTCAAAACCACAGTGACTGTCGTCTCTAGTGTTGGCCGCATTTTCCCTGCCGTTTGCCGCTATAATCCCGTATTCTGGCCTTCTACCCTTGATCCCCTTACCAACCTATCTCGGTCTTAACAACACCCAATGTTTTGCCATCCCCAGCCCCCCTCTGCGGCAGTGAGTCGCACAGATTCCCCACACCCTCCAGCTGAAGAAATTCCTCCCCATCTCAGTTTGAAGGGGTTGTTTCCCCTCGCTCTGAGGCTGGGGGAAAACGCAGAGCTTAAAACAGACCGATCAGGCAGGCAGAGACCCTGGCGGATGGCGAAGGGTCTGGTGCTGGGAAAGCTGAGCCGGTCAGGCAGTATCCGAGGAGCAGGAGCTCTTCATTGGGGCGGGCGTCCTATCTCCTACATTCCCGTGACCCTGTGGGAAGGTGGGCAGGGCAGCTGCTCAGCAGGACATCGGAGAGCGTGGTGAGGTGACAGAGGAAGGGAAAATGGGAGGTTGTTTGGCGCGATGTTTAGCCCGTCGAGATTTTCCATTTTCTTTCTCAGGAAAAGCGCACCCTTCAGTATTCTTTTTCGAGAGCAGGGGCCTCATCTCACCTCACCTTCACCGGGTCCATCAAGAAACTCAAGGATTTGAAGGAACCTTGCTGATTTGCCCTGCTATGAAGCTGAAGGTGTGTACTGTACCTTTAAGAGAGCATGTATCCTGTTTTGCAATGACAGCTGACCAGTACCTGTCACACGACTAACTAGCAGTCTCAGAGTTTACTGGCAAATTGAAACTATGTAACATTTGGCTGTGAAACAGATTGTTGAGTTGGTTGCTATTTTGACAAGAATTCAAATCTAACCATTCGGTTAAGATTATGCCCCAGGATACTAAAACATCGGATTGTCTGTTTGGTTTGATGTCGGGGGGATTAAAAGAGGCAGGCAGTTTGAAAGTTAGACAGAGAGTAACTGCCATTGAGAGAGATTGCCATTCAGAACACACTCGAAGGTACCTTTTGCAAATGAAGCACCTTTGTAGTAAATGACAGAAGATGTTTAACGGTCACGTCCAATGGAGTGTTGCTGAACAAAGAGACCTTGGAGTGCAGGTTCATAGCTCCTTGAAAGTGGAGTCACAGGTAGATAGGATAGTGAAGGCAGCGTTTGGTATGCTTTCCTTTATTGGTCAGAGTATTGAGTACAGGGGTTGGGAGGTCATGTTGCGGCTGTACAGGACATTGGTTAGGCCACTGTTGGAATATTGCGTGCAATTCTGGTCTTCTTCCTATCGGGAAGATGTTGTGAAACTTGAAAGGGTTCAGAAAAGATTTACAAGGATGTTGCCGGGGTTGGAGGATCTGAGCTACAGGGAGAGGCTGAACAGGCTGGGGCTGTTTTCCCTGGAGCGTCGGAGGCTGAGGGGTGACCTTATAGAGGTTTATAAAATCATGAGGGGCATGGATAGGGTAAATAGGGAAAGTCTTTTCCCTGGGGTCGGGGAGTCCAGAACTAGAGGGGCATATGTTTAGGGTGAGAGGGGAAAGATATAAAAGAGACCCGAGGGGCAACTATTTCACCCAGAGGGTGGTACGTGTATGGAATGAGCTGCCAGAGGATGTGGTGGAGGCTGGTACAATTACAGCATTTAAGAGGCATCTGGAAGGGTATATGAATAGGAAGGGTTTGGAGGGATATGGGCTGGGTGCTGGCAGGTGGGAGTCGATTGGGTTGGGATATCTGGTCGACATGGACGGGGTGGGCTGAAGGGTCTGTTTCCATGCTGTCCATCTCTATGACCCAGGGAGATCTTTAGCTGAAAGGAGGACACTGGAGACGACAGCCACTGTGTGGTTTTGAAATTAAGTCAATGTGATTTTAAGACGGGTCTTTTTCGGGAAGAGTAGAACTCGAGTCAACAAACACATTGACTTGGACCCCATTTCCCACCACCTGAGAAAAAGAACAGGAAATGACGCCACCGCAGGAAATGACATCACCGACCCAAGGGAACCGAAACATATAAAGAAAACGCGGGTCACTAACACCTGCACTTCCCTGGAGGAACATTGAAGAGAAAGGACGCTGAGAGTTGTAAATAGTTGTTGCTTCATGTTCGCTCGAACGAGCGAACATTCAAACAGAGTTGAGAGTTGACATTTTAAAGTTAAAAATAAATTGACGTTATTTTCTTCAAATAGTGGTATTTGGGGAGTTCTCTGTCACTCGTATTTTAACAGATTACGAGACGAGGTGTGCTTTTCTGGAGTTTGGTGGAATTAGCAGAGGGGTTCACCGCTGTGTCAAAACACCCGAGTGGGGAGAACGTCCAGATTAGAGAGAAGGCCCGAGGAAACAGCGACCTTCCTGTAAATCGCCTCTCCTCATGGAAAAGGACTCACTGAAGCCGGACCCGAAGACCCGGCTCTCCGAGAGGAGCAGAGATGGAGTAAAGCAGGAGCGCGTGCCCTGGAGTTCAGAGCGAGACAGGGAATGGACACACTGCTCAGTTATGTAGATGGATAGGAGAGGCTGCTGCAGAAATCTGAAGGGGACCTCAAGCATCTTTTAGAACGCGGACGATAGTTTTCTCTTCTTTTTTTATCCCCCAAACGTTCAACCAGAGGGCATTAAACATACCCAGGAGAAAGAACACAGAGGTATGGTTCGTAAGTTTGCAGACGACACCAAAATTAGTGGTATCGTGGATAATGAAGGTTACTCACAGAAAGTTGATGGTTTTCCCCTAAGACAGAGGAGCAGAAATTGGGCCATTCAGCCCAAGGAGTCTGCTCTGCCGTTCAATCGTGGCTGATCTGTTTCTCAACCCCATTCTCCCCTTGACACTCAAGAACCTATCCAGCTCAGTCTTAAACATACCCAATGACCTGGCCTCCACAGCGTTCCGTCGCAGTGAATTCGTTATATTTCCATCAAAATTGGTGGCGCGGCGGACAGTGAAGGTTATCAAAGTTGACACAGGGACCTTGATCAACTGGGTCTCTGGGCTGAGGCAGGACTCAGACAATTAACGGTTGCGTAGAAAAGAGACACCTCGGGGGTTCAGATGTGTAATTCTTTGAAGTTTGGGTCAGACAGGGTGAAGAGGAATAGCAATGCCCCAGATCGCTCCATTCCCTCGCCGATACAGACCCACCCCTCCACGGTGTCCAACCAACATGTCTGCAGTCTCCTCTGCCCTGCCTCCATGTTCAGTCCTCCCCTTTCACTCTCCAGCAGAGCACAGCACCTGCCCCTCTCCTCCACCACTCCTGCCCTTCTCGTTGCTAACCTGTTTCCCCCCCCCTCCCCTGTCAGTCTCCCTTCGTCCTCCCCTCTCTCCAAACTCTCAATCTCTCCCACTCCCTGTCAGAATTCTCTCCCTTAGCCCTCGTCAACCTCCGAACCACAGCCCCGTCAACTTCTCTCTCACAGTCCTCCCTCCCTCGGCCAAGAGCTCGCTCTCTCTCTACCATCATTAGCCCTCCTCCCTCCGCTCCCCACAGTTCAAACCACTCAGCTCTCCTGTTCCTCTTCCAGCCTCCCATAAATCCCCCTCCCATCTCTCAATCTCACCCACGCGTCCCACTCCTCAATCCTCCATCTCTCTCTCTCATCCCCCCTCCAATCTCCCTCCTCCCGCTCGCTCTTTCCTCAACTCACTCACTCACACTCACCATCTCTCCCATCACCCCTCTATCCCATGCTCCACACCTCCCTCTCTGTGTTTCTCTGTCTGTTTCCCCCCTCTCCCTCCCCCCCCTCCCCCTCCTCTCCCTCCCCCCCCTCCCCCTCCTCTCCCTCCTTCCCCTCCTCTCCCTCCCTTCCCCACCTCTCCCTCCAGTGACCGGTCTAGAGTGGTCCATCTGTTTCCCCCGCTCTTGCCCACCTCATCTCCCAACATGTTCACTCTCGTCTGCCCCACCCTCACAGTCTGACCACCTTCACCCCCTCCTTACACACTTCCCCCCCCCGCCCCCACACACTTCCCCCCCCCCGCCCCCACACACTTCCCCCCCCCCCGCCCCCACACACTTCCCCCCCCCCCGCCCCCACACACTTCCCCCCCCCACACACTTCCCCCCCCCCGCCCCCACACACTTCCCCCCCCCACACACTTCCCCCCCCACACACTTCCCCCCCCGACACACTTCCCCCCCCACACACTTCCCCCCCCACACACTTCCCCCCCACACACCCCAACCACTCAAAATCACCTCACATTCCTCATCCCAGCCCTTATTCAGTCAGCCACTCCCCTCCCCACTCGTTCCCTCACCTCCCCGACTGACTGACCGACCAACCAACCAACCGCACTCGCTCCCCCACCCTTGCCATTTACTTCCCCAACCTCTGCTTGCTCCCCACCTCTCCACTCCCTCACTCTCCTCCCTTCAATGCCAACTCCCTCAGCCCTGAGCCGGTCCCTTCTGCCATGGCGTCTCCCTGCACTCTCCCGCTCGATCTCCACCCCACCGACTGTCTGTCTCACGTTACACTGTCCCGGTGACACATTTAACCCCCATCCCACCACATCACCTCACTCCCCCTCACTGGGCTCACTGACCCTTACCCTGTGGACTCACTGACCCCTCCCCCTCACTGACACTCCTCCTCACTGACCCCTAACCTCTGGGCTCACTGATCCTGACCCTTCACTGACCCCTAACCTCTGGCTCACTGATCCTGCCCCCTGACTGACCCCTAACCTCTGGCTCACTGATCCTGCCCCCTGACTGACCTCTCACCTCTGGGCTCATTGATCCTGACCCCTGCCCCTTCCCCTCTCAGACCCCACCCCTTCTCAGACCCCGCCCACAACTCTCAGGATGACGTCACAGTCAATATACAGCGACGTCTCACTCAGTGATGAACGACTATATGGGGCGGTGACGTCACGCCGATTGTCGACGTCACAGAGCCCCGCGCTGACGTCACCCCCCCGCCTCACTCACCAGTCCAGGAGGAGTCCCCGCCGTTTCCTCGTCCCTCTGGTGACCCAGCTGACTCCTCAGGCCCTTCCAGCGCTCACTCTCCAGCCCAGGTACACCGAGCGCTGGCAACGGTTCCGGTGCCACTGCCGCTTGCGCTCCCGCCGCTCCTGCTCGGTGCGGACCTTGGGCCGGCCCCGGCACCGCTTCCGGCCGGACCGTCCATGGGATGGAGGCGGAACCAGAACACGGGGACGCCGCTGCCCGGAGGGGGGGGGGAGGAGGGGCGGGCACAGCTTCCGGCGCTAAATCCTCAACGTCACTTCCGGCGCCGGGCTGAAGTCGTCATGGCGGTCTCTTAAAGGCGCCGCGTCTGACAGACAAAACCATACACATACACACCCCCCAATATAAATCCACACACCCCCCAATATAACCCCCCAACACAACCCCCCCACCCCCATATAAACCCCAACACAACCCCCCACACCCCAATATAACCCCCAACACAACCCCCCCCAACCCCAATATAAACCCCAACACAACCCCCACACCCCCAATATAAAACCCCCAACACAACCCCCCCACCCCAATATAAACCCCAACACAACCCCCCACCCCATATAAAACCCCAACACAACCCCCCACACCCCAATATAAAACCCCAACACAACCCCCCACACCCCAATATAAAACCCAACACAACCCCCCCCCCCACACCCAATATAAACCCCAACACAACCCCCCACCCCCATAAAACCCCAACACAACCCCACACCCCCAATATAAACCCAACACAACCCCACACCCCCAATACAAACCCCAACACAACCCCCACACCCCAATATAACCCCCCAACACACCCCAATATAAACCCCAACCACAACCCCCCACACCCCAATATAAAACCCAACACAACCCCCCCTACCCCAATATAAAACCCCAACACAACCCCCCCTACCCCAATATAAACCCCCCAACACAACCCCAATATAAAACCCAACACAACCCCCCCACACCCCAATTAAAACCCAACACAACCCCCCTACCCCAATATACACCCCCCCCCCACACAACCCCCCCCAATATAAAACCCCAACACAACCCCCCACACCCCAATATAAAACCCAACACAACCCCCCCTACCCCAATATAAACCCCCCAACACACCCCAATATAAAACCCAACACAACCCCCCACACCCCCAATATAACCCAACACAACCCCCCCTACCCCAATATAAAACCCCAACACAACCCCCCACCACCCCAATATAAACCCCCAACACAACCCCCCCACCCCAATATAAAACCCAACACAACCCCCCTACCCCAATATAAAACCCAACACAACCCCCCTACCCCAATATAAACCCCCAACACAACCCCAAATAAAACCCAACACAACCCCCCACACCCCAAATAAAACCCAACACACCCCCCCTACCCCAATATAAACCCCCAACACAACCCCAATATAAAACCCAACACACCCCCCACACCCCAATATAAACCCAACACAACCCCCCCTACCCCAATATAACCCCCCAACACAACCCCCAATATAAAACCCAACACAACCCCCCACACCCCCAATACAACCCACACAACCCCCCTACCCCAATATAAACCCCACACAACCCCCACACCCCAATATAAACCCCCAACACAACCCCCCCACCCCAATATAAAACCCAACACACCCCCCCTACCCCCAATATAAACCCCAACACAACCCCCCCACCCCAATATAAACCCCCAACACACACCCCAACATAAAACCCAACACACCCCCCCACACCCCAATATAAAACCCAACACAACCCCCCTACCCCAATATAAACCCCCCCACACAACCCCCAATATAAAACCCAACACAACCCCCCACACCCCAATATAAACCCAACACAACCCCCCCTACCCCAATATAAAACCCCACACAACCCCCACACCCCCATATAAACCCCCAACACAACCCCCCCACCCCAATATAAAACCCAACACAACCCCCCCTACCCCAATATAAAACCCCAACACAACCCCCCTACCCCAATATAAACCCCCAACACAACCCCCAATAAAACCCAACACAACCCCCCACACCCCAATATAAAACCCCAACACAACCCCCCCTACCCCAATATAAAACCCCCAACACAACCCCCCCTACCCCAATATAAAACCCAACACAACCCCCCCTACCCCCAATATAACCCCCCAACACAACCCCCAATATAAAACCCAACACAACCCCCCCCACCCCCAATATAACACCCAACACAACCCCCCCCCTACCCCCAATATAAACCCCAACACAACCCCCCCTACCCCAATATAAAACCCCCAACACAACCCCCCACCCCAATATACACCCAACACAACCCCACACCCCAATATAAAACCCCAACACAACCCCCCCACACCCCCAATATAAAACCCAACACAACCCCCACACCCCAATATAAACCCCCAACACAACCCCCCACCCCAATATAAAACCCCAACACAACCCCCCCACCCCCAATATAAACCCCCAACACAACCCCCCACCCCATATAACACCCAACACAACCCCCCCCTACCCCAATATAAACCCCAACACAACCCCCCTACCCCAATATAAAACCCCAACACACCCCCCCACCCCAATATAAAACCCAACACAACCCCACACCCCAATATAAAACCCCAACACAACCCCCCACACCCCATATAAAACCCAACACAACCCCCACACCCCATATAAAACCCCAACACAACCCCCCCTACCCCAATATAAAACCCCAACACAACCCCCCTACCCCAATATAAAACCCCAACACAACCCCCCACACCCCAATATAAAACCCAACACAACCCCACACCCCAATATAAACCCCAACACAACCCCCCCCCCACCCCAATATAAAACCCCCAACACAACCCCCCCCACCCCAATATAAACCCCCCAACACAACCCCCCACACCCCAATATAAAACCCCAACACACCCCCCACCCCAATATAAAACCCCAACACAACCCCCCACACCCCAATATAAAACCCAACACAACCCCCACACCCCAATATAAAACCCCAACACACCCCCCCACCCCAATATATACCCCCAACACAACCCCCCACACCCCCAATATAAAACCCAACACAACCCCCCTACCCCAATATAAAACCCCAACACAACCCCCCCTACCCCAATATAAAACCCCAACACAACCCCCCCACACCCCAATATAAAACCCAACACAACCCCCCCTACCCCAATATAAAACCCAACACAACCCCCCCACACCCCCAATATAAAACCCAATACAACCCCCCCACACCCCAATACAAACCCCAACACAACCCCCCCTACCCCAATATAAAACCCAACACAACCCCCCTACCCCAATATAAACCCCAACACAACCCCCCCCCACCCCAATATAAAACCCAACACAACCCCCCTACCCCAATATAAACCCCCAACCACAACCCCCCCACACCCCAATATAAAACCCAACACAACCCCACACCCCAATATAAAACCCCAACACAACCCCCCACACCCCAATATAAAACCCAACACAACCCCCACACCCCAATATAAAACCCCCAACACAACCCCCCACCCCAATATAAAACCCCAACACAACCCCCCACCCCAATATAAAACCCCAACACAACCCCCCCACACCCCAATATAAACCCAACACAACCCCCACACCCCAATATAAAACCCAACACAACCCCCCACCCCAATACAAACCCACACAACCCCCCACCCCCAATATAAAACCCCCAACACAACCCCCCACACCCCCAATATAAACCCAACACAACCCCACACCCCAATATAAAACCCCAACACAACCCCCCACCCCAATATAAAACCCCAACACAACCCCCCACACCCCAATAAAACCCCAACACAACCCCACACCCCAATATAAACCCCAACACAACCCCCCACACCCCAATATAAAACCCCAACACAACCCCCCCACACCCCAATATAAAACCCCAACACAACCCCCCACCCCATTATAAAACCCCACACAACCCCCCCACACCCCAATATAAACCCCAACACAACCCCCACACCCAATATAAACCCAACACAACCCCCCACACCCCAATATAAAACCCCACACACAACCCCCCACACCCCAATATAACCCAACACAACCCCCCACACCCCAATATAAACCCCAACACAACCCCACACCCCAATATAAAACCCCCACACAACCCCCCACACCCCAATATAAACCCCACACAACCCCCCACATCCCAATATAAAACCCAACACAACCCCCCACCCCATTATAAACCCCAACACAACCCCCCCACACCCCAATTAAAACCCCAACACAACCCCCACACCCCAATATAAAACCCAACACAACCCCCCACACCCCAATATAAACCCCAACACAACCCCCCACACCCCAATATAAAACCCAACACAACCCCCCCACCCCAATAAAACCCCAACACAACCCCCCCCACACCCCAAATAAAACCCCAACACAACCCCCACACCCCAATATAAAACCCCCACACAACCCCCCACCCCCAATATAAAACCCCAACACAACCCCCCCCACCCCCCAATAAAACCCCAACACAACCCCCCACCCCCCAATATAAAACCCCAACACAACCCCCCACACCCCAATATAAAACCCCAACACAACCCCCCACACCCCAATAAAACCCAACACAACCCCCCCACCCCCCCAATAAAACCCAACACAACCCCCCCACACCCCAATATAAAACCCCAACACAACCCCCCCCCACACCCCAATATAAAACCCAACACAACCCCCCCACACACCCAATATAAAACCCAACACAACCCCCCCCCACACACCAATATAAAACCCCAACACAACCCCCCACACCCCAATATAAAACCCCAACACAACCCCCCACACCCCCCAATAAAACCACCCCCAACACAACCCCCACACCCCAATATAAAACCCAACACAACCCCCCTACCCCCAATATAAAACCCCAACACAACCCCCCCTACCCCAATATAAAACCCAACACAACCCCCCCCCATACCCCCAATATAAACCCCAACACAACCCCCCCCACACCCCAATATAAAACCCAACACAACCCCCCACACCCCAATATAAAACCCCAACACAACCCCCCACCCCAATATAAAACCCAACACAACCCCCCTCACCCCAATATAAAACCCCAACACAACCCCACACCCCAATATAAAACCCAACACAACCCCCCACACCCCAATATAAAACCCCAACACAACCCCCCCACACCCCAATATAACCCAACACAACCCCCCACACCCCAATATAAACCCCAACACAACCCCCCACACCCCAATATAAAACCCAACACAACCCCCCCACCCCCAATATAAAACCCCAACACAACCCCCCCACACCCCAATATAAAACCCAACACAACCCCCCACACCCCATATAAAACCAACACAACCCCCCCTACCCCATATAAACCCCAACACAACCCCCCACACCCCAATATAAACCCAACACAACCCCCCCACCCCAATATAAACCCCAACACAACCCCCCACACCCCAATATAAACCCCACACCCCAATATAAAACCCAACACAACCCCCCCACCCCCAATATAAAACCCCAACACAACCCCCCACACCCCAATAAACACCCCACCACACCCCAATATAAAACCCAACACAACCCCCCACACCCCAATATAAACCCAACACAACCCCCCACACCCCAATATAAAACCCCAACACAACCCCCCACACCCCAATATAAAACCCAACACAACCCCCCCACACCCCAATATAAAACCCAACACAACCCCCCACACCCCAATATAAAACCCAACACAACCCCCCTACCCCCAATATACAACCCCCAACACAACCCCCCCACACCCCAATATAAAACCCAACACAACCCCCCACACCCCAATATAAAACCCCAACACAACCCCCCACACCCCAATATAAAACCCAACACAACCCCCCACACCCCAATATATAACCCAACACAACCCCCCCACACCCCAATATAAAACCCCAACACAACCCCCCACACCCCAATATAAAACCCAACACAACCCCCCACACCCCAATATAAAACCCCAACACAACCCCCCCACACCCCAATATAAAACCCAACACAACCCCCCACACCCCAATATAAAACCCCAACACAACCCCCCACACCCCAATATAAAACCCCAACACAACCCCCCACACCCCAATATAAAACCCAACACAACCCCCCCACACCCCAATATAAAACCCAACACAACCCCCCACACCCCAATATAAAACCCCAACACAACCCCCCTACCCCAATATAAAACCCCAACACAACCCCCCTACCCCAATATAAAACCCAACACAACCCCACACCCCAATATAAAACCCAACACAACCCCCACCCCCCAATATAAACCCCAACACAACCCCACTACCCCAATATAAAACCCAACACAACCCCCCACACCCCAATATAAAACCCCAACACAACCCCCCTACCCCAATATAAAACCCCAACACAACCCCCCTACCCCAATATAAAACCCCAACACAACCCCCCTACCCCAATATAAAACCCCAACACAACCCCCCTACCCCAATATAAACCCCAACACAACCCCCACACCCCAATATAAAACCCAACACAACCCCCACACTCCAATATAAACCCCCAACACAACCGCCCACCCCAATATAAAACCCCAACACAACCCCACTACCCCAATATAAAACCCCAACACAACCCCCCTACCCCAATATAAAACCCCAACACAACCCCCCTACCCCAATATAAAACCCCAACACAACCCCCCTACCCCAATATAAAACCCAACACAACCCCCCTACCCCAATATAAAACCAAACACAACCCCACACCCCAATATAAAACCCAACACAACCCCACACCCCAATATAAAACCCCAACACAACCCCCCACACCCCAATATAAAACCCAACACAACCCCCCACACCCCAATATAAAACCCCAACACAACCCCCCCACACCCCAATATAAAACCCAACACAACCCCCCACACCCCAATATAAACCCAACACAACCCCCCCACACCCCAATATAAAACCCAACACAACCCCCCACACCCCAATATAAAACCCAACACAACCCCACACCCCAATATAAAACCCAACACAACCCCCCACACCCCAATATAAAACCCCAACACAACCCCCCTACCCCAATATAAAACCCCAACACAACCCCCCTACCCCAATATAAAACCCAACACAACCCCCCTACCCCAATATAAACCCAACACAACCCCACACCCCAATATAAAACCCAACACAACCCTCCACACCCCAATATAAAACCCAACACAACCCCCCACACCCCAATATAAACCCCCAATACAACCACCCACACCCCAATATAAAACCCCAACACAACCCCCCACACCCCAATATAAAACCCAACACAACCCCCCACACCCCAATATAAAACCCAACACAACCCCCCACACCCCAATATAAAACCCCAACACAACCCCCCCACACCCCAATATAAAACCCAACACAACCCCCCACACCCCAATATAAACCCAACACAACCCCCCCACACCCCAATATAAAACCCAACACAACCCCCCACACCCCAATATAAAACCCAACACAACCCCACACCCCAATATAAAACCCAACACAACCCCCCACACCCCAATATAAAACCCCAACACAACCCCCCTACCCCAATATAAAACCCCAACACAACCCCCCTACCCCAATATAAAACCCAACACAACCCCCCTACCCCAATATAAACCCAACACAACCCCACACCCCAATATAAAACCCAACACAACCCCACACCCCAATATAAAACCCAACACAACCCCCCAAACCCCAATATAAACCCCCAATACAACCACCCACACCCCAATATAAAACCCCACCACAACCCCCCACACCCCAATATAAAACCCAACACAACCCCCCTACCCCAATATAAAACCCAACACAACCCCACACCCCAATATAAAACCCAACACAACCCCACACCCCAATATAAAACCCAACACAACCCCCCACACCCCAATATAAAACCCCAACACAACCCCCCTACCCCAATATAAAACCCAACACAACCCCCCTACCCCAATATAAAACCCAACACAACCCCACACCCCAATATAAAACCCAACACAACCCCACACCCCAATATAAAACCCAACACAACCCCCCTACCCCAATATAAAACCCCAACACAACCCCCCTACCCCAATATAAAACCCAACACAACCCCCCTACCCCAATATAAAACCCAACACAACCCCACACCCCAATATAAAACCCAACACAACCCCCCACACCCCAATATAAACCCCCAACACAACCCCCCACACCCCAATATAAACCCCCAACACAACCACCCACACCCCAATATAAAACCCCAACACAACCCCCCTACCCCAATATAAAACCCAACACAACCCCACACCCCAATATAAAACCCAACACAACCCCCCACACCCCAATATAAACCCCCAACACAACCACCCACACCCCAATATAAAACCCAACACAACCCCCACACCCCAATATAAACCCAACACAACCCCCCCACACCCCAATATAAAACCCAACACAACCCCCCACACACCAATATAAATCCCAACACAACCCCCCTACCCCAATATAAAACCCAACACAACCCCCCTACCCCAATATAAAACCCAACACAACCCCCCACACCCCAATATAAATCCCAACACAACCCCCCTACCCCAATATGAAACTCAACACAACCCCCCTACCCCAATATAAACCCCAACACAACCCCCCCCACCCCAATATAAAACCCAACACAACCCCCCACACCCCAATATAAATCCCAACACAACCCCCACACCCCAATATAAAACCCAACACAACCCCACACACCCCAATATAAACCCCAACACAACCCCCCACACCCCAATATAAAACCCAACACAACCCCCCCCACCCCAATATAAACCCCAACACAACCCCCCTACCCCAATATAAACCCCAACACAACCCCCCTACCCCAATATAAAACCCAACACAACCCCCCCACACCCCAATATAAAACCCCAACATAACCCCCCCCACCCCAATATAAATCCCAACACAACCCCCCCACCCCCCAATATAAAACCCCAACACAACCCCCCACACCCCAATATAAAACCCCAACACAACCCCCCACCCCCCAATATAAATCCCAACACAACCCCCACACCCCAATATAAAACCCCAACACAACCCCCCTGCCCCAATATAAAACCCCAACACAACCCCCCTCACCCCAATATAAATCCCAACACAACCCCCACACCCCAATATAAAACCCCAACACAACCCCCCTACCCCAATATAAAACCCAACACAACCCCACTACCCCAATATAAAACCCAACACAACCCCCCACACCCCAATATAAAACCCAACACAACCCCCCACTACCCCAATATAAAACCCCAACACAACCCCCCTACCCCAATATAAAACCCCAACACAACCCCACTACCCCAATATAAAACCCAACACAACCCCCCACACCCCAATATAAAACCCCAACACAACCCCCACATCCCAATATAAAACCCAACACAACCCCCCTACCCCAATATAAAACCCAACACAAACCCCCACACCCCAATATAAAACCCCAACACAACCCCCACATCCCAATATAAAACCCAACACAACCCCCCACACCCCAATATAAAACCCCAACACAACCCCCCACACCCCAATATAAAACCCCAACACAACCCCCCACACCCCAATATAAAACCCCAACACAACCCCCCACACCCCAATATAAAACCCCAACACAACCCCCCACATCCCAATATAAAACCCAACACAACCCCCCACCCCAATATAAAACCCCAACACAACCCCCACATCCCAATATAAAACCCAACACAACCCCCCACATCCCAATATAAAACCCCAACACAACCCCCCACACCCCAATATAAAACCCCAACACAACTCCCCACACCCCAATATAAAACCCAACACAACCCCCACACCCCAATATAAAACCCCAACACAACCCCCACACCCCAATATAAAACCCCAACACAACCCCCCACACCCCAATATAAAACCCCAACACAACCCCCCACACCCCAATATAAAACCCGACACAACCCCCACACCCCAATATAAAACCCAACACAACCCCCCCACCCCAATATAAACCCAACACAACCCCCCCACCCCAATATAAAACCCAACACAACCCCCCACCCCAATATAAAACCCAACACAACCCCCCACACCCCAATATAAAACCCAACACAACCCCCCACACCCCAATATAAAACCCAACACAACCCCACACCCCAATATAAAACCCAACACAACCCCCCACACCCCAATATAAAACCCCAACACAACCCCCCTACCCCAATATAAAACCCCAACACAACCCCCCTACCCCAATATAAAACCCAACACAACCCCCCTACCCCAATATAAACCCAACACAACCCCACACCCCAATATAAAACCCAACACAACCCCACACCCCAATATAAAACCCAACACAACCCCCCACACCCCAATATAAACCCCCAATACAACCACCCACACCCCAATATAAAACCCCAACACAACCCCCCACACCCCAATATAAAACCCAACACAACCCCCCTACCCCAATATAAAACCCAACACAACCCCACACCCCAATATAAAACCCAACACAACCCCACACCCCAATATAAAACCCAACACAACCCCCCACACCCCAATATAAACCCCCAACACAACCACCCACACCCCAATATAAAACCCCAACACAACCCCCCTACCCCAATATAAAACCCAACACAACCCCCCTACCCCAATATAAAACCCAACACAACCCCACACCCCAATATAAAACCCAACACAACCCCACACCCCAATATAAAACCCAACACAACCCCCCTACCCCAATATAAAACCCCAACACAACCCCCCTACCCCAATATAAAACCCAACACAACCCCCCTACCCCAATATAAAACCCAACACAACCCCACACCCCAATATAAAACCCAACACAACCCCCCACACCCCAATATAAACCCCCAACACAACCCCCCACACCCCAATATAAACCCCCAACACAACCACCCACACCCCAATATAAAACCCCAACACAACCCCCCCTACCCCAATATAAAACCCAACACAACCCCACACCCCAATATAAAACCCAACACAACCCCCCACACCCCAATATAAACCCCCAACACAACCACCCACACCCCAATATAAAACCCAACACAACCCCCACACCCCAATATAAACCCAACACAACCCCCCCACACCCCAATATAAAACCCAACACAACCCCCCACACCCCAATATAAATCCCAACACAACCCCCCTACCCCAATATAAAACCGAACACAACCCCCCTACCCCAATATAAAACCCAACACAACCCCCCACACCCCAATATAAATCCCAACACAACCCCCCTACCCCAATATGAAAGTCAACACAACCCCCCTACCCCAATATAAACCCCAACACAACCCCCCCCCACCCCAATATAAAACCCAACACAACCCCCCACACCCCAATATAAATCTAAACACAACCCCCACACCCCAATATAAACCCAACACAACCCCCCTACCCCAATATAAAACCCAACACAACCCCCCTACCCCAATATAAACCCCAACACAACCCCCCTACCCCAATATAAACCCCAACACAACCCCCCCACCCCAATATAAACCCCAACACAACCCCCCTACCCCAATATAAACCCCAACACAACCCCCCTACCCCAATATAAAACCCAACACAACCCCCCCACACCCCAATATAAAACCCCAACATAACCCCCCCACCCCAATATAAATCCCAACACAACCCCCCCACCCCCCAATATAAAACCCCAACACAACCCCCCACACCCCAATATAAAACCCCAACACAACCCCCCACCCCCCAATATAAATCCCAACACAACCCCCACACCCCAATATAAAACCCCAACACAACCCCCCTGCCCCAATATAAAACCCCAACACAACCCCCCTCACCCCAATATAAATCCCAACACAACCCCCACACCCCAATATAAAACCCCAACACAACCCCCCTACCCCAATATAAAACCCAACACAACCCCACTACCCCAATATAAAACCCAACACAACCCCCCACACCCCAATATAAAACCCAACACAACCCCCCACTACCCCAATATAAAACCCCAACACAACCCCCCTACCCCAATATAAAACCCCAACACAACCCCACTACCCCAATATAAAACCCAACACAACCCCCCACACCCCAATATAAAACCCCAACACAACCCCCACATCCCAATATAAAACCCAACACAACCCCCCTACCCCAATATAAAACCCAACACAAACCCCCACACCCCAATATAAAACCCCAACACAACCCCCACATCCCAATATAAAACCCAACACAACCCCCCACACCCCAATATAAAACCCCAACACAACCCCCCACACCCCAATATAAAACCCCAACACAACCCCCCACATCCCAATATAAAACCCAACACAACCCCCCACCCCAATATAAAACCCAACACAACCCCCCACACCCCAATATAAAACCCCAACACAACCCCCACATCCCAATATAAAACCCAACACAACCCCCCACACCCCAATATAAAACCCCAACACAACCCCCCACACCCCAATATAAAACCCCAACACAACCCCCCACACCCCAATATAAAACCCAACACAACCCCCACACCCCAATATAAAACCCAACACAACCCCCCCACCCCAATATAAACCCAACACAACCCCTCCACCCCAATATAAAACCCAACACAACCCCCCACCCCAATATAAAACCCAACAAAACCCCCCACACCCCAATATAAAACCCAACACAACCCCCACACCCCAATATAAACCCAACACAACCCCCCCACCCCAATATAAAACCCAACACAACCCCCCACCCCAATATAAAACCCAACACAACCCCCCACACCCCAATATAAAACCCAACACAACCCCCCTACCCCAATATAAAACCCCAACACAACCCCACACCCCAATATAAAACCCCAACACAACCCCCCACACCCCAATATAAAACCCAACACAACCCCCCACCCCAATATAAAACCCAACACAACCCCCCTACCCCAATATAAAACCCAACACAACCCCCACACCCCAATATAAAACCCCAACACAACCCCCCACACCCCAATATAAAACCCAACACAACCCCCCACCCCCCAATATAAAACCCAACACAACCCCCCACCCCAATATAAAACCCAACACAACCCCCCACCCCCCAATATAAAACCCAACACAACCCCCCACCCCAATATAAAACCCAACACAACCCCCCACCCCCCAATATAAAACCCCAACACAACCCCCCCCACCCCAATATAAAACCCAACACAACCCCCCACACCCCAATATAAAACCCCAACACAACCCCCACCCCCCAATATAAACCCAACACAACCCCCCTACCCCAATATAAAACCCAACACAACCCCCCACACCCCAATATAAAACCCCAACACAACCCCCCACCCCAATATAAACCCAACACAACCCCCCACCCCAATATAAATCCCAACACAACCCCCCCCACACCCCAATATAAAACCCAACACAACCCCCCCCACACCCCAATATAAAACCCAACACAACCCCCCCAACACCCCAATACAAAACCCCAACACAACCCCGCTACCCCAATATAAAACCCAACACAACCTCCCACACCCCAATATAAAACCCAACACAACCCCCCACACCCCAATATAAAACCCCAACACAACCCCCCTACCCCAATATAAAACCCAACACAACACCCCACACCCCAATATAAAACCCCAACACAACCCCCCCTACCCCAATATAAAACCCCAACACAACCCCCCACACCCCAATATAAAACCCCAACACAATCCCACACCCCAATATAAAACCCCAACACAACCCCCCACACCCCAATATAAACCCCAACACAACCCCCCACACCCCAATATAAAACCCCAACACAACCCCCCTACCCCAATATAAAACCCAACACAACCCCCCCCACCCCAATATAAAACCCCAACACCCCAATATAAAACCCAACACAACCCCCCACCCCAATATAAAACCCAACACAACCCCCCACACCCCAATATAAAACCCAACACAACCCCCCCCACCCCAATATAAAACCCAACACAACCCCCCACACCCCAATATAAAACCCAACACAACCCCCACACCCCAATATAAAACCCAACACACACACCCCCAATATAAAACCCAACACAACCCCCCACACCCCAATATAAAACCCAACACAACCCCCTACCCCAATATAAAACCCAACACAACCCCACACCCCAATATAAATCCCAACACCACCCTCTCCCCAATAAAAAAACAACTGTACACTCCAAAATAAAACCCAACACAACCCCCACCCCAATATAAAACCCCAACACAACCCCCCACACCCCAATATAAAACCCAACACAACCCCCCACACCCCAATATAAAACCCAACACAACCCCCCACACCCCAATATAAAACCCAACACAACCCCCCCACCCCAATATAAAACCCCAACACAACCCCCGACACCCCAATATAAAACCCAACAGAAGCCCCCCACACCCCAATATAAAACCCCAACACAACCCCCCACACCCCAATATAAAACCCAACACAACCCCCCACACCCCAATATAAACCCCCAACCCCAATATCAAACCCCAACACAACCCGCACACCCCAATATAAACCCCAACACAACCCCCTACACCCCAATATAAACCCCCAACCCCAATATAAAACCCCAACACAACCCCCAAACCCCAATATAAAACCCCAACACAACCCACCACACCCCAATATAAACCCAACACAACCCCCACACCCCAATATAAAACCCAACACAACCCCCCACACCCCAATATAAAACCCAACACAACCCCCCACACCCCAATATAAAACCCAACACAACCCCCCACACTCCAATATAAAACCCAACACAACCCCCCTACCCCAATATAAAACCAAACACAACCCCCCTACCCCAATATAAAACCCAACAACCCCACACTCCAATATACAACCCAACACAAGCCCACACCCCTAAATAAAACCCAACACAACTCCCTTCCCCAATATAAATCCCAACACCACCCTCTCCCCAATAAAAAAACAACTGTACACTCCAAAATAAAACCCAACACAACCCCCACCCCAATATAAAATCCAACACAACCCCCACACCCCAATATAAAACCCAACACAACCCCACACCCCAATATAAACCCAACACAACCCCACACACCAAAATAAATCCCAACACAACCCCACACCCCAATGTAAAACCCAACACAGCCCCCCTACCCCAATATAAAACCCAACACAACACCCAACATCAATAAAAACCCCAAACTCCAGTACAAACCCCCCCACCCCAATACAAACCCCCCACCCCAATATAAACCACAAACCCCAATACAAACCGCCAACACCAATGCAAACACCCCACCACAATATAAACCCCAAACCCCCCACCCCAATACAAACCCCAAACCACAAGACAAACCCCAAAACCCAATGCAAACCCCCACACCCCAATACACACCCCACACCCTAGTACAAACCCCCACCCGAATATAAACCTCCCACCCCAATACAAACCCCAAACCCCAATACAACCCCCCTACCCCAATATTATCCCCAAACCCCAATACAAACCCCAAATCCCAATACAACCCCCCCACATCAATATTAACCCCAAACCCCAAAACAACCGCCCAGCCCAATACAACCCCCCCACCCCAATACAAACCCCCCACCCTAATACAAACCCCAAACCCCAATATAAACCCCAAACCCCAATACAACCCACCCACCCTAATACAAACCCCTCACCCCAATACAAACCCCCACCCCAATACAAACCTCAAACCCCGTACAAACCCAACACCCCAACACAAACCCCAAACCACAATACAAATCCCTCACCCCAATACAAACCCCAAACCCCAATATAAACCCCAAACTCGAATAGAAAGCCCACACCCCAATATAAACCCCAAACCCAAATACAAACCCTAAACCCCACAGCCCAATATAAACCCCACCCCCCGCACCCCAATACAAACCCCCCACCCCAATACAAACCCCAAACCCCAATACAATACCCCACCCCAAAACAAACCCCCCACCCCAATACAACCCCAAACCCCAATATAAACCCCAAACCCCAATACAAACCCCCTACCCCAATACAAACCCCACACCCCAATATAAACCCCAAACCCCAATACAAACCCCAAACCCCAGTACAAACCCCCCAATCCCAATATAACCCTCAAACCCCAGTACAAACCCCCCACCCCAATACAAACCCCAAACCCCAATACAAACCCCAAACCCCAATACAAACCCCCCACCCCAAGACAAACCCCAAACCCCAATATAAACCCCAAACCCAAATACGAACCCTAAACCCCACACCCCAATATAAACCCCTGCCCGCACCCCAATACAAACCCCCCACCCCAATACAAACCCCAAACCCCAATACAATACCCCACCCCAAAACAAACCCCCCACCCCAATACAACCCCAAACCCCAATATAAACCCCAAACCCCAATACAAACCCGCCCAACCCAATATAAACCCCAAACCCCAATACAAACCCACCACCCCAATACATACCCCAAATCCCAATATAAACCCCCACCCCAATACAAACCCCACACCCCAATATAAACCCCAAACCCAAATACAAACCCTAAACCCCACAGCCCAATATAAACCCCACCCCCCCACCCCAATACAAACCCCACACCCCAATATAAACCCCAAACCCAAATACAAACCCTAAACCCCACAGCCCAATATAAACCCCACCCCCCCACCCCAATACAAACCCCACACCCCAATATAAACCCCAAACCCCAATACAAACCCCACACCCCAATATAAACCCCAAACCCAAATACAAACCCTAAACCCCACAGCCCAATATAAACCCCACCCCCCCACCCCAATACAAACCCCACACCCCAATATAAACCCCAAACCCCAATACAAACCCACGCACCCCAACACAAACCCCATTCAAACCCCCTACCCCAATACAAACCCCAAACCCCAATACAAACCCCCCCCACCCCAATACAAACCCCCAAACCCAATACAAAACCCCTACCCCAATATAAACCCCAAACCCCAATACAAACCCCATACCCCAAGACAAACCCCCCACCCCAATACAAACCCCACACCCCAAGATAAACCCCAAACCCCAATACAAATGCCCCACCCCAATATAAACCCCATACAAACCCCCTACCCCAATACAAACCCCAAACCCCATTCAAACCCCCTACCCCAATACAAACCCCAAACCCCAATACAAACCCCCCACCCCAATACACACCCCAAACCCCAATACAAACCCCAAACCCCAATATATATCCCAAACCCCAAACCCAAATACAAACCCCAAACCCCAATACAGACCCCCCACCCCAATACAAACCCCAAACCCCAATATAAACCCCAAACCCCATTACAAATCCCCCACCCCAATACAAACCCCAAACCCCAATACAACCCCCCCACCCCAATACAAAGCCCAAACCCTAAACCCCAATCCAAATCCCAATACAAACCCCAAACACCAATACAAACCCCAAACCCCAATCCAAATCCCAATTCAAACCCCAAACCCCAATCCAAATCCCAATACAAACCCCAAACCCCAATACAAACCCCAAACCCCAATCCAAATCCCAAACCCCAATCCCAACCCCAATGCAAACCTCCCACCCCAATACAAACCCCAATCCAAATACCAATACAAACCCCAAACCCCTATACAAACCCTCTCCAACCAAATAAAAACCCCAAACCCCAATACAAACACCCCACCCCAATATAAAAACCAAACCCCAATACAAACACCCCACCCCAATACAACCCCCCCACCCCAATACAAACCTCAAACCCCAATATAAACCCCAAACCCCAATACAAACCCCAAAACCCAATACAAACCCCCCACCCCAATACAAACCCCACACCCCAATATAAACACCCACCCCAATTTAAACCCCAAACCCCAATTCAAACCCCAGTAAAAAACCCCCACCCCAATACAAACCCCCACCCCAATACAAAACCCCCACCCCAATATAAATCCCCAAAGCCAATACAAACCCCAATACAAACCCCAAACCCCAATACAAACCCCAAACCCCAGTACAAACCCCCCCATCCCAATATAACCCTCAAACCCCAGTACAAACCCCCCACCCCAATACAAACCCCAAACCCCAATACAAACCCCAAACCCCAATACAAACCCCCCACCCCAAGACAAACCCCAAACCCCAATATAAACCCCAAACCCAAATACGAACCCTAAACCCCAAACCCCAATACAAACCCCCCACCCCAAGACAAACCCCAAACCCCAATATAAACCCCAAACCCAAATACAAACCCTAAACCCCACACCCCAATATAAACCCCTGCCCGCACCCCAATACAAACCCCCCACCCCAATACAAACCCCAAACCCCAATACAATACCCCACCCCAAAACAAACCCCCCACCCCAATACAACCCCAAACCCCAATATAAACCCCAAACCCCAATACAAACCCCCTACCCCAATACAAACCCCACACCCCAATATAAACCCCAAACCCCAATACAAATCCCCCACCCCAATACAAACCCCAAACCCCAATACAAACCCCCCACCCAAATACAAACCCCACACCCCAATATATATCCCAAACCCCAAACCAAAATACAAACCCCAAACCCCAATACAGACCCCTCACTCCAATACAAACACCCCACCCCAATATAAACCCCACCCCCCACCCCAATACAAACCCCCCACCCCAATATAAACCCCAAACCCCAATACAAACCCCAAAACCCAATACAAACCCTAAACCCCAAAACAAACCCCCCACACCAATGCAATCCCCAATACAAACCCCAAACCCCAATACACACTCTCTACCCCAATATAAGCCCCAAACCCCAATTCAAACCCCAATACAAACCCACCACCCCAATACATACCCCAAATCCCAATACAAACTCCAAACCCCAATACAAACCCCAAACACCAATACAAACCCCAAACCCCAATCCAAATCCCAATTCAAACCCCAAACCCCAATCCAAATCCCAATACAAACCCCAAACCCCAATACAAACCCCAAACCCCAATCCAAATCGCAATTCAAACCCCAAACCCCAATCCCAACCCCAATGCAAACCTCCCACCCCAATACAAACCCCAATCCAAATATCAATACAAACCCCAAACCCCTATACAAACCCTCTCCAACCAAATAAAAACCCCAAACCCCAATACAAACACCCCACCCCAATATAAAAACCAAACCCCAATACAAACACCCCACCCCAATACAACCCCCCCCACCCCAATACAAACCTCAAACCCCAATATAAACCCCAAACTCTAACACAAACCCCACACCCCAATATAAACCCCAAACCCCAATACAAACCCCAAAACCCAATACAAACCCCCCACCCCAATACAAACCCCACACCCCAATATAAACACCCACCCCAATTTAAACCCCAAACCCCAATTCAAACCCCAATACAAACCCACCACCCCAATACATACCCCAAATCCCAATCCAAACCCCAATACAAACCCCAAAACCCAATACAAACCCCCCACCCCAATACCAACCCCACACCCCAAGATAAACCCCAAACCCCAATACAAACCCCACACCCCAATATAAACCCCATACAAACCCCCTACCCCAATACAAACCCCAAACCCCAATACAAACCCCAAAACCCAATACAAACCCCAAAACCCAATACAAACCCCCCACCCCAATACCAACCCCACACCCCAAGATAAACCCCAAACCCCAATACAAACCCCACACCCCAATATAAACCCCATACAAACCCCCTACCCCAATACAAACCCCAAACCCCAATACAAACGCCACACCCCAATATAAACCCCATACAAACCCCCTACCCCAATACAAACCCCCTACCCCAATACAAACCCCACACCCCAATATAAACCCCAAACCCCAATACAAACCCCCCACCCCAATATAAACCCCAAACCCCAATACAAACCCCAAAACCCAATACAAACCCTAAACCCCAAAACAAACCCCCCACACCAATGCAATCCCCAATACAAACCCCAAACCCCAATACACACTCTCTACCCCAATATAAGCCCCAAACCCCAATTCAAACCCCAATACAAACCCACCACCCCAATACATACCCCAAATCCCAATACAAACTCCAAACCCCAATACAAACCCCAAACACCAATACAAACCCCAAACCCCAATCCAAATCCCAATTCAAACCCCAAACCCCAATCCAAATCCCAATACAAACCCCAAACCCCAATACAAACCCCAAACCCCAATCCAAATCGCAATTCAAACCCCAAACCCCAATCCCAACCCCAATGCAAACCTCCCACCCCAATACAAACCCCAATCCAAATATCAATACAAACCCCAAACCCCTATACAAACCCTCTCCAACCAAATAAAAACCCCAAACCCCAATACAAACACCCCACCCCAATATAAAAACCAAACCCCAATACAAACACCCCACCCCAATACAACCCCCCCCACCCCAATACAAACCTCAAACCCCAATATAAACCCCAAACTCTAACACAAACCCCACACCCCAATATAAACCCCAAACCCCAATACAAACCCCAAAACCCAATACAAACCCCCCACCCCAATACAAACCCCACACCCCAATATAAACACCCACCCCAATTTAAACCCCAAACCCCAATTCAAACCCCAATACAAACCCACCACCCCAATACATACCCCAAATCCCAATCCAAACCCCAATACAAACCCCAAAACCCAATACAAACCCCCCACCCCAATACCAACCCCACACCCCAAGATAAACCCCAAACCCCAATACAAACCCCACACCCCAATATAAACCCCATACAAACCCCCTACCCCAATACAAACCCCAAACCCCAATACAAACCCCAAAACCCAATACAAACCCCAAAACCCAATACAAACCCTCCACCCCAATACCAACCCCACACCCCAAGATAAACCCCAAACCCCAATACAAACCCCACACCCCAATATAAACCCCATACAAACCCCCTACCCCAATACAAACCCCAAACCCCAATACAAACGCCACACCCCAATATAAACCCCATACAAACCCCCTACCCCAATACAAACCCCCTACCCCAATACAAACCCCACACCCCAATATAAACCCCAAACCCCAATACAAACCCCCCACCCCAATACAAACCCCAAACCCCAATACAAATCCCCCACCCAAATACAAACCCCACACCCCAATATATATCCCAATCCCCAAACCAAAATACAAACCCCAAACCCCAATACAAACACCCCACCCCAATATAAACCCCACCCCCACCCCAATACAAACCCCCCACCCCAATATAAACCCCAAACCCCAAAACAAACCCCAAAACCCAATACAAACCCTAAACCCCAAAACAACCCCCCCCACACCAATGCAATCCCCAATACAAACCCCAAACCCCAATACAAACTCTCTACCCCAATATAAGCCCCAAACCCCAATTCAAACCCCAATACAAACCCCCCACCCCAATACAAACCCCAAACCCCAATATAAACACCCACCCCAATTTAAACCCCAAACCCCAATACAAACCCTCCACCTCAATACATACCCCAAACCCCAATGCAAACCACAAACCCCAATACAAACACCCCAACCCAATACAAACCCCCCACCCCAATACAAACCCCAAACCCCAATACAAATCGCCAAATCCAATACAAACCCCAAACCCCAATATAAACCCCACACCCCCCACCCCAATACAAACCCCAAACCCCATTACAAATCCCCCACCCCAATATAAACCCCAAACCTCAATACAAAGCCCACACCCCAAAATAAACCCCCCACCCCAATATAAACCCCAAACCCCAATATAAACCCCAAACCCCAATCCAAATCCCAATACAAACCCCAAACCCCAATACAAACCCCAAACCCCAATACAAATCCCAATTCAAACCCCAAACCCCAATCCCAACCCCAATACAACACCCCCACCCCAAGACAAACCCTCCACCCCAATACACACACCAAACCCCAATACACACCCCGAACCCCAATACAAACCCCAAACCCCAATACAAAACCCCCACCCCAATACAAATCTCAAACCCCAATACAAACCCCAAACCCCAATACAAACCCCCCACCCCAATACAAACCCCCAAATCCAATACAAACCCCAAACCCCAATATAAACCCCACACCCCCCACCCCAATACAAACCCCAAACCCCAATATAAACCCCAAACCCCATTACAAATCCCCCACCCCAATACAAACCCCACACCCCAATACAAACCCCACACCCCAATATAAACCCCAAACCCCAATATAAACCCCAAACCCCAAACCCCAATACAGACCCCTCACTCCAATACAAACACCCCACCCCAATATAAACCCCACCCCCCACCCCAATACAAACCCCCCACCCCAATATAAACCCCAAACCCCAATACAAACCCCAAAACCCAATACAAACCCTAAACCCCAAAACAAACCCCCCCACACCAATGCAATCCCCAATACAAACCCCAAACCCCAATACACACTCTCTACCCCAATATAAGCCCCAAACCCCAATTCAAACCCCAATACAAACCCACCACCCCAATACATACCCCAAATCCCAATACAAACTCCAAACCCCAATACAAACCCCAAACACCAATACAAACCCCAAACCCCAATCCAAATCCCAATTCAAACCCCAAACCCCAATCCAAATCCCAATACAAACCCCAAACCCCAATACAAACCCCAAACCCCAATCCAAATCGCAATTCAAACCCCAAACCCCAATCCCAACCCCAATGCAAACCTCCCACCCCAATACAAACCCCAATCCAAATATCAATACAAACCCCAAACCCCTATACAAACCCTCTCCAACCAAATAAAAACCCCAAACCCCAATACAAACACCCCACCCCAATATAAAAACCAAACCCCAATACAAACACCCCACCCCAATACAACCCCCCCCACCCCAATACAAACCTCAAACCCCAATATAAACCCCAAACTCTAACACAAACCCCACACCCCAATATAAACCCCAAACCCCAATACAAACCCCAAAACCCAATACAAACCCCCCACCCCAATACAAACCCCACACCCCAATATAAACACCCACCCCAATTTAAACCCCAAACCCCAATTCAAACCCCAATACAAACCCACCACCCCAATACATACCCCAAATCCCAATCCAAACCCCAATACAAACCCCAAAACCCAATACAAACCCCCCACCCCAATACCAACCCCACACCCCAAGATAAACCCCAAACCCCAATACAAACCCCACACCCCAATATAAACCCCATACAAACCCCCTACCCCAATACAAACCCCAAACCCCAATACAAACCCCAAAACCCAATACAAACCCCAAAGCCCAATACAAACCCCCCACCCCAATACCAACCCCACACCCCAAGATAAACCCCAAACCCCAATACAAACCCCACACCCCAATATAAACCCCATACAAACCCCCTACCCCAATACAAACCCCAAACCCCAATACAAACGCCACACCCCAATATAAACCCCATACAAACCCCCTACCCCAATACAAACCCCCTACCCCAATACAAACCCCACACCCCAATATAAACCCCAAACCCCAATACAAACCCCCCACCCCAATATAAACCACAAACCCCAATACAAACCCCAAAACCCAATACAAACCCTAAACCCCAAAACAAACCCCCCACACCAATGCAATCCCCAATACAAACCCCAAACCCCAATACACACTCTCTACCCCAATATAAGCCCCAAACCCCAATTCAAACCCCAATACAAACCCACCACCCCAATACATACCCCAAATCCCAATACAAACTCCAAACCCCAATACAAACCCCAAACACCAATACAAACCCCAAACCCCAATCCAAATCCCAATTCAAACCCCAAACCCCAATCCAAATCCCAATACAAACCCCAAACCCCAATACAAACCCCAAACCCCAATCCAAATCGCAATTCAAACCCCAAACCCCAATCCCAACCCCAATGCAAACCTCCCACCCCAATACAAACCCCAATCCAAATATCAATACAAACCCCAAACCCCTATACAAACCCTCTCCAACCAAATATAAACCCCAAACCCCAATACAAACACCCCACCCCAATATAAAAACCAAACCCCAATACAAACACCCCACCCCAATACAACCCCCCCCACCCCAATACAAACCTCAAACCCCAATATAAACCCCAAACTCTAACACAAACCCCACACCCCAATATAAACCCCAAACCCCAATACAAACCCCAAAACCCAATACAAACCCCCCACCCCAATACAAACCCCACACCCCAATATAAACACCCACCCCAATTTAAACCCCAAACCCCAATTCAAACCCCAATACAAACCCACCACCCCAATACATACCCCAAATCCCAATCCAAACCCCAATACAAACCCCAAAACCCAATACAAACCCCCCACCGCAATACCAACCCCACACCCCAAGATAAACCCCAAACCCCAATACAAACCCCACACCCCAATATAAACCCCATACAAACCCCCTACCCCAATACAAACCCCAAACCCCAATACAAACCCCAAAACCCAATACAAACCCCAAAACCCAATACAAACCCCCCATCCCAATACCAACCCCACACCCCAAGATAAACCCCAAACCCCAATACAAACCCCACACCCCAATATAAACCCCATACAAACCCCCTACCCCAATACAAACCCCAAACCCCAATACAAACGCCACACCCCAATATAAACCCCATACAAACCCCCTACCCCAATACAAACCCCCTACTCCAATACAAACCCCACACCCCAATATAAACCCCAAACCCCAATACAAACCCCCCACCCCAATACAAACCCCAAACCCCAATACAAATCCCCCACCCAAATACAAACCCCACACCCCAATATATATCCCAATCCCCAAACCAAAATACAAACCCCAAACCCCAATACAAACACCCCACCCCAATATAAACCCCACCCCCACCCCAATACAAACCCCCCACCCCAATATAAACCCCAAACCCCAAAACAAACCCCAAAACCCAATACAAACCCTAAACCCCAAAACAAACCCCCCCACACCAATGCAATCCCCAATACAAACCCCAAACCCCAATACAAACTCTCTACCCCAATATAAGCCCCAAACCCCAATTCAAACCCCAATACAAACCCCCCACCCCAATACAAACCCCAAACCCCAATATAAACACCCACCCCAATTTAAACCCCAAACCCCAATACAAACCCTCCACCTCAATACATACCCCAAACCCCAATGCAAACCACAAACCCCAATACAAACACCCCAACCCAATACAAACCCCCCACCCCAATACAAACCCCAAACCCCAATACAAATCGCCAAATCCAATACAAACCCCAAACCCCAATATAAACCCCACACCCCCCACCCCAATACAAACCCCAAACCCCATTACAAATCCCCCACCCCAATATAAACCCCAAACCTCAATACAAAGCCCACACCCCAAAATAAACCCCCCACCCCAATATAAACCCCAAACCCCAATATAAACCCCAAACCCCAATCCAAATCCCAATACAAACCCCAAACCCCAATACAAACCCCAAACCCCAATACAAATCCCAATTCAAACCCCAAACCCCAATCCCAACCCCAATACAACACCCCCACCCCAAGACAAACCCTCCACCCCAATACACACACCAAACCCCAATACACACCCCGAACCCCAATACAAACCCCAAACCCCAATACAAAACCCCCACCCCAATACAAATCTCAAACCCCAATACAAACCCCAAACCCCAATACAAACCCCCCACCCCAATACAAACCCCCAAATCCAATACAAACCCCAAACCCCAATATAAACCCCACACCCCCCACCCCAATACAAACCCCAAACCCCAATATAAACCCCAAACCCCATTACAAATCCCCCACCCCAATACAAACCCCACACCCCAATACAAACCCCACACCCCAATATAAACCCCAAACCCCAATATAAACCCCAAACCCAATCCAAATCACAATACAAACCCCAAACCCCAATACAAACCCCAAACCCCAATCCAAATCCCAATTCAAACCCCAAACCCCAATCCCAACCCCAATACAAACCTCCCACCCCAATACAAACCCCAAACCCCAATCCAAATCCCAATACAAACCCCAAACCCCAATATAAACCCACTCCACCCAAATACAAACCCCAATACAAACCCACCACCCCATACAAACCCACCACCCCAATACATACCCCAAACCCCAATACAAACCCCCCACCCCAATACAAACCCCAAACCCCAATACAAACCCACCACCCCAATACCAACCCCCCACCCCAATACAAACCCCCCCACCCCAATACAAACCCCAAACCCCTATACCAACCCAACACCCCAATACAAACCCCAAACACCAATACAAATCCCCCACCCCAATACAAACACCAAACCCAAACACAAATCCTCTCCAACCAAATACAAACCCCAAACCCCAATACAAACCACAAAACCCAATACAGACCCCCCACACCAATATAAGCCCCAAAGCCCATACAAACCCCCTACCCTAATACAAACCCCTCACCCCAATATAAACCCCAAACCCCAGTACAAACCACAAAACCCAATACAAACCCCAAACCCCAATACAAACCCCAAATCCCAATAAAAAACCTCCCACCCCAATACAAACACCAAACCCAAATACAAATCCTCTCCAACCAAATGCAAACCCCAAACCCCAATACAACCCCCCCCCACCCCAATATAAACGCCAAACCCCAATACAAACGCCCCATCCCAATACAAACCACCCCACCCCAATACAAACCCCAAACCCCAATACAAATCCCCCACCCCAATACAAACCCCAAACACCAACACAAACCCCCCCAACCCAATATAAGCCCCAAACCCCAAACCCCAATACAAACCCCCCCACCCCAATACAAACCCCAAATCCCAAAACAAACCCCCCACCACAATATAAACCCCAAACCCCAATACACACACTCCACCCCAATACATACCTCAAACCCCAATGCAAACCCCAAACCACAATACAAACCCCCCGACCCAATGCAAACCCCAAACCCCAACACAAACCACCACCCCAATATAAATCCCCAACCCCAAGACAAACCCCCCACCCCAATATAAACCCCAAACACCAATACACCCCCCTCCCCAATACAAAACCCCCACCCCAATATAAACCCCCAACCCCAATATAAACCCCAGACCCCAATACAAACCCCTCAACCCAATACAAACCCCAAACCCCAATATAAACCCCAAACCCAAATACAAACCCCAAACCCCAATATAAACCCCAAACCCCAATACAAACCTCCACCCCAATACAAAACCCACACCCCAATATAAAACCCCCACCCCAGTATAAACCCCAAACCCAAACACAAACCCCAAGCCCCAATATAAACCCCAAACCCCAATACAAAACCCACACCCCAATACAAAACCCCCACCCCAATACAAATCCCAAATCCCAATACAAATCCCAAACACCAATACAAACCCCAAAACCCAATACAAACCCCAAACCCCAATATAAACCCTAAGCCCCAATATAAACCCCAAACCCCAATACAAATCCCGCACCCCAATACAAACCCTAAACCCCAATACAAACCCCCCACCCCAATATAAACCCCAAACCCTCAACCCCAAGACAAACCCCACAACCCAATATAAACCCCAAACCCCAATACAAACCCCAAACCCCAATACAAACCCTAAACCCCAATCCAAATCCCAATACAAACCCCAATCTAGATGCCAATTCAAACCCCAAACCCCAATCCAAACCCCAATACAACCCCCCCGACCCAATGCAAACCCCAAACCCCAATACAAACCCCCACCCCAATACAAAACCCCCACCCCAATATAAATCCCCAACCCCAATACAAACCCCCCACCCCAATATAAAACCCCAACCCCAATACAAACCCTCCACCCCAATATAAACCCCAAACCCCAATACAAACCCCCCACCCAATACAAACCCAAACCCCAATATAAACCCCAAACTCCAATACAAACCTCACACCCCAATATAAACCCCAAACCCAAATACAAACCCCAAACCCCAATATAAACCCAAACCCCAATACAAACCCCCACCCCAATACAAAACCCACACCTCAATACAAAACCCCCACCCCAATACTAACCCCCCCAACCCAATACACACCCCAAACCCCAATACAAATCCCAAACCCCAATACAAAACCCCCACCCCAATACAAATCCCAAATCCCAATACAAACCCCAAACACCAATACAAACCCCAAAACCCAATACAAATCCCCCAACCCAATACAAACCCCAAACCCCAAACCCCAATATAAACCCCAAACCCCAATATAAACCCCAAACCCCAATACAAATCCCCCACCCCAATACAAACCCCCCACCCCAATATAAACCCCAAACCCTCAACCCCAAGACAAACCCCACAACCCAATATAAACCCCAAACCCCAATACAAACCCCAAACCCCAATACAAACCCTAAACCCCAATCCAAATCCCAATACAAACCCCAATCTAGATGCCAATTCAAACCCCAAACCCCAATCCAAACCCCAATACAAACCTCCCACCCCAATACAAACCCCAAACCCCAATATAAACCCCAAACTCCAATACAAACCCCACACCCCAATATAAACCCCTAACCCAAATACAAACCCTAAACCCCACAGCCCAATATAAACCTCACCCCCCACCCCAATACAAACCCCAAACCCCAATACAAACCCCCCACCCAATACAAACCCCAATACAATCCCCCCACCGCAATACAAACCCCAAACCCCAATATAAACCCCAATACAAACCACAAACCCCAATACAAACCCCCCACCCAAATACAAACCCCAAACCCCAATACAAACCCCAAACCCCAATACAAACCCCAAACACCCAATACAGATGCCCCCACCCCAATACAAACCCCACACCACAATACAAACCCCAAACCCAAATACAAACCCCAAATGCCAATACAAACCCCCCACCCCAATATAATCCCCAAACCCCAATACAAACCCCCCACCCCAATACAAACCCAAAAGCCCAATACAAACACCAAACCCCAATACTACCCGCCACCCCAATATAAGCCCCAAACCCCAATACAATCCCACCACCCTAATACATACCCTAAACCCCAATGCAAACCCCAAACCCCAATTCAAACCCCCCAACCTAATGCAAACCCCAAACCCCAATACAAACCCCCACCCCAATACAAAACCCTCACCCCAATATAAACCCCCAGCCCCAATACAAACCCCAAACCCCAATACAAACCCCATCCCAATACAAAACCCCCACCCCAATTTAAACCCCCAACCCCAATACAAACCCCACACACCAATATAAATCCCAAACCCCAATACAAACCCCCCACCCCAATACAAACCCCAAACCCCAATATAAACCCCAAACTCCAATACAAACCCCACAACCCAATATAAACCCCAAACCCAAATACAAACCCTAAACCCCACACCCCAATATAAACCCCTCCCCCACCCCAATACAAACCCCAAACCCCAATACAAACCCCCCACTCCAATACAAACCCCAAACCCCAATACAAACCCCCCACCACAATACAAACCCCAAACCCCAATATAAACCCCAAACCCCAATACAAACCCCAAAACCCAATACAAACCCCCCACCCCAATATAAACCCCAAACCCCAATACAAACCACAAACCCCAATACAAACCCCCCCACCACAATACAAACCCCATTCAAACCACCTACCCCAATACACACCCCAAACCCCAATACAAACCACACACCCCAATACAAACCACACACCCCAATACAAACCCCAAACCGCAATATAAACCCCAAACCCCAATACAAACCACAAAACCCAATACAAACCCCAAACCGCAATACAAACCCCCCCACTCCAATACAAACCCCAAACCCCAATACAAACTCCCCCACCCCAATACAAACACCAAACCCCAATATAAACCCCAAACTTCAATACAAACCCCACACCCCAATATAAACCCCAAACCCAAATACAAACCCTAAACCCCACACCCAATATAAACCCCACCCCCCCACCCCAATACAAACCTCAAACCCCAATACAAACCCCCCACCCCATTACAAACCCCAAACCCCAATACAATCCTCCCACCTCAATACAAACCCCAAACCCCAATATAAACCCCAAACCCCAACACAAACCACAAAACCCAATACAGACGCCCCACCTCAATATAAACCCCAAACCCCATAAAAACGCCCGACCCCAATACAAACCCCAAACCCCAATATAAACCCCCCACCCCAATATAAACCCGAAATCCCAATACAAACCCCAAACCCCAATACAAACCCCCCACACCAATACAAACCCCAATACAAACCCCAAACCCCAATACAAACCCCCCACCCCAATATAAACCCCAAACCCTAATACAATCCCACCACCCCAAAACATACCCCAAACCCCAATGCAAACCCCAAACCCCAAATCAAGCCCCCCAGCCCAATGCAAACCCCAAACCCCAATACAAACTCCCACCACAATACAAAACCCTCACCCCAATATAAACCCCCAACCCCAATACAAACCCCCCACCCTAATATGAGCCCCAAACCCCAATACAAACCCACCAACCCAATACATACCACAAACCCCAATATAAACCCCAAACTCAAATACAAACCCCACACCCCAATATAAACCCCAAACCCAAATACAAACCCTAAACCCCACACCCCAATATAAACCCCTCCCCCACCCCAATACAAACCCCAAACACCAATACAACCCCCCCACCCCAATACAAACCCCAACCCCCAATACAATCCCCCCACCCCAATACAAACACCCCACCCCAATACAAACACCCCACCCCAATATAAACCCCAAACCCCAATACAAACCCCAAAACCCAATACAAACCCCCCCACCCCAATATAAACCCCAAACCCTAATACAAACCCCCCACCCCAATACAAACCCCCCACCACAATACAAACCCCAAACCCCAATACGAACCCCAAAACCCAATACAAACCCCAAACCCCAATACGAACCCCAAAACCCAATACAAACCCCCCACCCCAATATAAACCCCAAACCCCAATACAAACCCCCCACCCCAATTCAAACCCCAAACCCCAATACAATCCCCCCACCCCAATACAAACCCCCCACCCCAATACAAACCTCAAACCCCAATATAAACCCCAAACCCCAATACAAACCACAAAACCCAATACAGACCCCTCACCCCAATATAAGCCCCAAACCCCATACAAACCCCCTACCCCAATACAAACCCCACACCCCAATATAAACCCCAAACCCCTATACAAACCACAAAACCCAATACAAACCCCAAACCCCAATATAAACCCCAAATCCCAATAAAAAACCTCCCACCCCAATACAAACACCAATCCCAAATATAAATCCTCTCCAACCAAATACAAAACCCCAAACCCCAATACAACCCCCCCATGCCAATATAAACGCCAAGCCTAATACAAACGCCCCATCCCAATACAACCCCCCCACCCCAATACAAACCCCAAACCCCAATACAAACCCCAAACACCAACACAAATCCCCCAACCCAATATAAGCCCCAAACCCCAATACAAAGCCACCACCCAAATACATGCCCCAAACCCCAATACAAACCCCAAACCCCAATACAACCCCCCCCACCCCAATACAAACCCCAAACCCCAATACAAACCCCCCACCACAATATAAGCCCCAAACCCCAATACACACACTCCACCCCAATACATACCTCAAACCCCAATGCAAACCCCAAACCACAATACAAACCCCCCGACCCAATGCAAACCCCAAACCCCAATACAAACCCCCACCCCAATACAAAACCCCCACCCCAATATAAATCCCCAACCCCAAGACAAACCCCCCACCCCAATATAAACCCCAAACACCAATACAAACCCCCTCCCCAATACAAACCCCCCACCCCAATATAAACCCCCAACCCCAATACAAAACCTCCACCCCAATATAAACCCCAAACCCCAATACAAACCCCAAACTCCAATACAGACCTCACACCCCAATACAAACCCCAAACCCAAATACAAACCCCAAACCCCAATATAAACCCCAAACCCCAATATAAACCCCAAACCCCAATACAAACCCCCACCCCAATACAAAACCCACACCTCAATACAAAACCCCCACCCCTATACTAACCCCCCCATCCCAATACACAACCCAAACCCCAATACAAATCCCAAACCCCAATACAAAACCCCAACCCCAATACAAATCCCAAATCCCAATACAAACCCCAAACACTAATACAAACCCCAAAACGCAATACAAATCCCCCAACCCAATACAAACCCCAAACCCCAAACCCCAATATAAACCCCAAACCCCAATATAAACCCCAAACCCCAATACAAATCCCCCACCCCAATACAAACCCCAAACCCGAATACAAACCCCCACCCCAATATAAACCCCAAACCCTCAACCCCAAGACAAACCCCACAACCCAATATAAACCCCAAACCCCAATACAAACCCCAAACCCCAATCCAAATCCCAATACAAACCCCAATCTAGATGCCAATTCAAACCCCAATCCCCAATCCAAACCCCAATACAAACCTCCCACCCCAATACAAACCCCAAACCCCAATATAAACCCCAAACTCCAATACAAACCCCACACCCCAATATAAACCCCTAACCCAAATACAAACCCTAAACCCCACAGCCCAATATAAACCCCACCCCCCACCCCAATACAAACCCCAAACCCCAATACAAACCCCCAACCCCAATACAAACCCCCACCCCAATACAAATCCCAAACCCCAATACAAACCCCCCACCCAAATACAAACCCCAAACCCCAATACAAACGCCAAACCCCAATACAAACCCCACACCGCAATACAAACCCCACACCCCAATACAAACCCCAAACCCCAATATATACCCCAAACCCAAATACAAACCCCAAATGCCAATACAAACCCCCCCACCCCAATATAATCCTCAAACCCCAATACAAACCCAAACTCCAATACAAACCCCAAAACCCAATACAAACCCCAAACCCCAATACTACCCGCCATCCCAATATAAGCCCCAAACCCCAATACAAACCCCAATACAATCCCACCACCCCAATACATACCCCAAGCCCCAATGCAAACCCCAAGCCCCAATTCAAACCCCCCAACCCAATGCAAACCCCAAACCCCAATACAAACCCCCACCCCAATACAAAACCCTCACCCCAATATAAACCCCCAACCCCAATACAAACCCCACACACCAATATAAATCCCAAACCCCAATACAAACCCCCCACCCCCATACAAACCCCAAACCCCAATATAAACCCCAAACTCCAATACAAATCCCACAACCCAATATAAACCCCAAACCCAAATACAAACCCTAAACCCCACACCCCAATATATACCACAAACCCCAAACCCAAATACAAACCCCAAACCCCAATACAAACCCCGCACCCCAATACAAACCCCCCACCCCAATACAAATCCCAAACCCCAATACAAACCCACACCCCAATATAAACCCCAAACCCTATTACAAACCCCAATATAAACCCAAAACCCCAATACAAACTCCCTACCCCAATACAAACCCCATACAAACCCCAAACCCCAATATAAACCCCAAACCCCAATACAAACCCCAAACCCCAATATAAACCCCAAACCCCGAACCCCAATACAAACCACCAGCCAATATAAGCCCCAAACCACAATACAAACCCTAATACAAACACCAAAACCCAATACATTCCCCAAACCTCAATACAAACCCCCCACCCCAATACAAACCCCAAACCCCAATACAAAACCCAAACCCCAATACAAACCACACACCCCAATACAAACCCACCACCCCAATACAAACCCCAAACCCCAATATAAACCCCAAACCCCAATACAAACCACAAAACCCAATACAACCCCCCCCCACTCCAATACAAACCCCAAACCCCAATATAAACCACCCACTCCAATACAAACCCCAATATAAACCCCAATACAAACCTCAAACCCCAATATAAACCCCATAACCCCAATACAAACCCCAAACCCCAATACAAAACACCCACCCCAATACAAATCCCAAACCCTAATACAAAACCCCCACCCCAATACAAATCCCAAATCCCAATACAAACCCCCCACCCCAATACAAACCCCAAACCCCAATATAAACCCCAAACTCCAATACAAACCTCACACCCCAATATAAACCCCAAACCCAAATACAAACCCCAAACCCCAATACAAACCCCCACCCCAATACAAAACCCACACCCCAATACAAAACCCCCACCCCAATATAAACACCAAACCCCAATACTAACCCCCCCCATCCCAATACACACCCCAAACCCCAATACAAATCCCAAACCCCAATACAAAACCCCCACCCCAATACAAATCCCAAATCCCAATACAAACCCCAAACACCAGTACAAACCCCAAAACCCAATACAAATCCCCCAACCCAATACAAACCCCAAACCCCAAACCCTAATATAAACCCCAAACCCCAATATAAGCCCACAAAACCCAATATAAACCCCAAACTCCAATACAAACCCCCCACCCCAATACAAACCCCAAACCCCAACCCCCCCCACCCCAATACAAACCCCAAACCCCCCACTCCAATCCAAACCCCACACCCCAATACAAACCCCAACCCCCCTCCACCCCAATACAAACCCCAAACCCCCTCACTCCAATCCAAACCCCACACCTCAATACAAACCCCAACCCCCCTCCACCCCAATACAAACCCCAAACCCCCTCACTCCAATCCAAACCCCACACCTCGATACAAACCCCACACCCCCCTACCCCAATACAAACCCCAAACACCCCCACCCCAATATAAACCCCAAACACCCCCACCCCAATACAAACTCCAACCCCCCCCACCTCAATACAAACCCCAACACCCCCACCCCAATACAAACCCCAACCCCCCACCTTAATACAAACCCCAAACCCCAAACCCCAATACAAACCCCAACCCCCCCACCCCAATACAAACCCCAAACTCCCCACCCCAATACAAACCCCAAACACCCCCACCCCAATATAAACCCCAAACACCCCCACCCCAATACAAACTCCAACCCCCCCACCTCAATACAAACCCCAACACCCCCACCCCAATACAAACCCCAACCCCCCACCTTAATACAAACCCCAAACCCCAAACCCCAATACAAACCCCAACCCCCCCCACCCCAATACAAACCCCAAACTCCCCACCCCAATACAAACCCCAAACCCAAACCCCCACCCCAATGTAAACCCCAAACACCCCAAGGCTAACCCAATCCCAAACCCCCACCCCAATTGAAAACCCCAAACCCCCACCCAATTGCAGACCCCAAACCCCCACCCCAATGCAAACACCAAACCTCCACCCCAATGCAAACCACAGCCCCAAATCTAAACCCCCACCCCCAAATGGCCACCTTCAAAGTCCTGCACAACCCCAAAACATCTACCCATAAATTCCACACTCTCTGGCTGAAGGAAGTTTCTCCTTCTCTCCATTCTGAAGGGTCTTCCCTTTACTCTGAGGCTGTGCTCTCAGGTCCTGGTCTCTCCCATGAATGGAAACATCTTCCCAACATCCTCTCTGTCCAGGCCTTTCAGTATTGTATAAGTTTCCATTAGCTTCCACACCCCCACCCCAGTCCTTCTCAACTCCACCGGTTATAGACCCAGAGTCCTTGAACGTTCCTTAGATTTTCAGCTTTTCTTTCCTGGATCCATTCCCGTGAACCTTCTCTGAACATGCTCCGGGGCCAGTCCATCCTTCCTGAGATATGGGGCCCAGAACTGCGCAGAATACTCCAAACGCAGTCACCACTGTCACGCGCTCTCATGAGAGAGACAGACATGGTGGTGCGTTTAACCTGGGGGTAGGGTACGGAGGTCAGTTTGATCCAAGAGGAGGATAAGAGGTGAGCACGGTACCGAGGGCCGAAGGGCCTTCACTGTGCTGTGCTGTTCTCTGGTGTATGTCACCAGGCCTTGCCTGTGCCTGACGCAGCTGGACTCACCACATCCAGGCAGCTTCACCTCTGCCTTTCCAGCTTAGTGAGCTTTGGTTTCCCCTGGTTACCCCCAATAACTCCCCACCACCACCGGGGCCCTCCTCCCGCCAGGGACAATCCACCCACCACACCCCCCCCCCCACTAAAGAATTAGGGAACGGGAACGGTATCTTCCAGGAACGCTCACCTCGATAGCACGAGTCCAGCGGTGATCGTTTTGCACGCCTTGTTCTGCGCACTCGGCGCGGCGTCCATGACATCGGGACGTGTGAGAGAGAGAGACGGGACTGTCCACTGACCAGGCAGAATGTGAGGGCTGCCGGCGCTGGGGATCAGAGTCGGAGAGTGGGGCGCTGGAAAAGCACAGCAGGTCAGGGCAGCATCCGAGGGAGCAGGGGAATCGACGGTCTCGGGCAAAGGCCCTTCATCAGGAATGAGGCTTGTGGGCCAAGGGGGGGCTGAGAGACACACACTCACACGTGCACAGTCTCACACACACACACACACACACATACATACATACGTGCATGCGCACAGTCACTCTCACACACATACTGTTAACTAAGCACCAGGACAGATGTGGTTCCGTTATCACCAATTCTCCACTGATGTAAAAGCACATAGAGTCATACAGATGTCCAGCATGGAAACAGACCCTGTGTGTGTGTGCGCGCGTGTGCGTGTGTGAGAGAGAGAGAATGAGTGTGTGTGTGTGTGTGTGTGTGTGTGTATCTGTACTGCATGAAAACAGACCCTGTGTGTGTGTGCATGTGCATGTGAGAGAGAGAGAGAATGAGTGAGTGTGTATCTGTACAGCACGAAAACAGACCCTTCGGCCCAACTCATCCATGCTGGACCAGATATCCCAACCCAATCTAGTCCCACCTGCCAGCACCCGGCCCATATCCCCCCAAACCCTTCCTATTCATATCCCCATCCAGATGCCTCTTAAATGCTGTAATTGTACCAGCCTCCACCACATCCTCTGGCAGCTCATTCCACACATGCACCAGAGTCGGAGAGTGGGGTGCTGGAAAAGCACAGCAGTTCAGGCAGCATCCGAGGAGCAGGAGAGTTGACGTTTCGGGCGTAAGCCCTTCATCAGGAATGAGGCTCGTGGGCCGGGGCGGGGGTGGGGGTGGGGGGGGGGGGGGAAGAGGTGAGCTGAGAGATAAATGGGAGGGGGGGGGGGTGGGGTTGGGGTTGGAGCTGGGAGGAAGGCATGAGCAGTTCCATCTCAAAGATGACAGGAATGAATGTTCATTGCTCTTGGTCTGAGATGAGAATACTCTTGAAGAATTCCTGTTGAAGCCCTGTATAATTCCTGCAGGGCCCTCAGACAGGCCTGTTTGCCTCTCTCATTCATGCACATCACACAACCAAGGGACAGTCAGAAACCAGTCAGCTACTTTCTTCAACCAACAACTGCATCTGAAGGGGGTGATGATGATGACCCTCTCTCCCGGCATGAACAGTATTTTAACAAGGTACTGCGTGAAATTTGCTTTTGTTTCTTCAACAAATCTGATTTAAACCTTCATTGAGCCCGCGCTATATTCTGCGTCAGGCTTTTGGGGGTGCTTCTTGAGCGAGCATGGGGTTTTTTTCTTCCCCCTTGCTCGTCTGCCCCCAACTCCCCTTTTCCCATTCTTCCTGTCCAGCGAGGTTTGGCTGGGAACGCGTGCTATCAAAACGACCTGTGACTTATTACCCAAGGCGACGCTGCAATGAGGCGACATGATCCACTTTTCACCAGACCCAGAGAAAAGGGACAACACATACGTTAAACACACCTTAAATATCGCAAAGGGCAGAGACTGGCGTTGAGGAAGTGGGTTTGGACACCGAGGAAGTGGACCAAGATGTGGCCGATGGAGTGGGGGGGGTAGTGGGAGGTCGTGCACTTTGGTCGGAAGAATAGAGGCATTTTCTGGTTTCGAAATGGGGAGAAAATTCAGAAGTCAGAAGTGCAAAGAGACTTGGGAGTTCGAGTCCAGGATTCTCTCGAGGTTGAGTCAGTAGTTAGGAAGGCAAACGCAATGATGGCATTTATTGGGAGAGGAGTTGAACTGAAAAGCAGGGCTGTACTCGTGTATGAGTCGATCTCACATATCAGTCAACTCCTTACTTTTGGCCCCCCCAAAAAAGCTGGTGCATTTCACAGACCTCTTGTCCAAGTCGATCCTAGTTTTTCAGGGGTTCCCCCCTCCTGACCATATGTGCAGCCTGGAATGAATTATTCAGTGGTGCAACTGATGAGGACAGTGAATTGGAAGGATTCTCACGGACTTTTGCATGTCCCAGTAATGTCTGTTTTAAGCAGCTCTCCCATAATATTTGTAATAGACAGTGAGTAGGGGCTTTTGGGCTGTGAATATGAGTTTTTTGATGTAACATGTTTATCAGATATTATTATACAGTACGTTGAATTATGCTGAATGTTTGGGGCGACGCGCGGACTCAGTGAACAGCACTGCTGCCTCACGGCGCCAGGGACCTAGATTCGAGTCCAGCCTCGGGGCAACTGTCTGTGTGGAGTTTACACATTCTCCCCATGTCTGCGTGGGTTTCGTCCGGGTGCGACGGCCTCCTCCCACAGTCCAAAGATGTGAAGGTTAGGGTGGATTGGCCGTGATAAATTACCCCATAGTGTTCAGGGATGTATAGGTTAGGGTGGATTGGACATACTAAATTACCCCATAGTGTTCAGGGATGTGTAGGTTAGGGTGGATTGGCCATGCTAAATTACCCCATAGTGTTCAGGGATGTGCAGGTTAGGGTGGATTGGCCATGCTAAATTACCCCATAGTGTTCAGGGATGTGTAGGTTAGGGTGGATTGGACATACTAAATTACCCCATAGTGTTCAGGGATGTGTAGGTTAGGGTGGATTGGCCATGCTAAATTACCCCATAGTCCTCAGGGATGTGTAGGTTAGGGTGGATTGGCCATGCTAAATTACCCCATAGTGTTTAGGGATGTGTAGGTTAGGGTGGATTGGCCATGCTAAATTACCCCATAGTGTCCAGGGATGTGTAGGTTAGGGTGGATTGGCCATGCTAAATTACCCCATAGTGTTCAGGGATGTGCAGGTTTGGGTGGATTGGCCATGATAAATTACCCTGTCGTGTTAGGGACATTCATCAAAGGGGAATGGTTTGGGTTAGTGTGGACATTTTGGGCCGATGGGCCTGTTTCCACACTGCAGGGAATCTCGTCCAGAAAAGTTTACATTTTCATGCGGTCTTCTTTCAATAAAATACTCTTGGTCTTTTTTTTGTTATTTGTACTGCTCCTCTGTTTTTTGTTTCATGACTTGTGCACTGTATAGTATATCCCATTGGATGGGCTGACCACTTGCAAGTGTATCGACGTTTCAGGCATCAGCCCTTCTTAAGGAATGAGGAAAGTGTGTCCAGCAGGCTAAGATAAAAGGTAGGGAGGAGGGACTTGGGGGAGGGGCGTTGGGAATGCGATAGGTGGAGGGAGGTTAAGGTGAGGGTGATAGGCCGGAGTGGGGGTGGGGGCGGAGAGGTCAGGAAGAAGATTGCAGGTTAGGAAGGTGGTGCTGAGTTCGAGGGTTGGGACTGAGACAAGGTGGGGGGAGGGGAAATGAGGAAACTGGAGGAATCTGAGTTCATCCCTTGTGGTTGGAGGGTTCCTAGGCGGAAGATGAGGCGCTCTTCCTCCAGCCGTTGTGTTGCTATGGTCTGGCAATGGAGGAGTCCAAGGACCTGCATGTCCTTGGTGGAGTGGGAGGGGGAGTTGAAGTGTTGAGCCACGGGGTGGTTGGGTTGGTTGGTCCGGGTGTCCCAGAGGTGTTCTCTGAAACGTTCCGCAAGTAGGCGGCCTGTCTCCTCAATATAGAGGAGGCCACATCGGGTGCAGCGGATGCAGTAAATGATGTGTGTGGAGGTGCAGGTGAATTTGTGGCGGATATGGAAGGATCCCTTGGGGCCTTGGAGGGAAGTGAGGGGGGGAGGTGTGGGCGCAAGTTTGCATTTCTTGCGGTTGCAGGGGAGGGTTCCGGGAGTGGAGGTTGGGTTGGTGGGGGGTGTGGACCTGACGATGGAGTCACGGAGGGAGTGGTCTTTTTGGAACGCTGATAGGGGAGGGGAGGGAAATATATCCCTGGTGGTGGGGTCCGTTTGGAGGTGACGGGAATGACGGTGGATGATACGCTGGACATGGAGGTTGGTGGGGTGGGAGGTGAGGACCAGTGGGGTTCTGTCCTGGTGGCGGTTGGAGGGACGGGGATCAAGGGCGGGAAGTGGAGGAGATGCAATGGAGGGCATCGTCGACCACGTCTGGGGGGAAATTGCGGTCCTTGAAGGAGGAGACAGGCCGCCTACTTGTGGAACGTTTCAGAGAACACCTCTTGGACACCCGGACCAACCAACCCAACCACCCCGTGGCTCAACACTTCAACTCCCCCTCCCACTCCACCAAGGACATGCAGGTCCTTGGACTCCTCCATCGCCAGACCATGGCAACACGACGGTTGGAGGAAGAGCGCCTCGTCTTCCGCCTGGGAACCCTCCAACCACAAGGGATGAACTCCGATTTCTCCAGTTTCCTCATTTCCCCTCCACCCACCTTGTCTCAGGCCCAACCCTCGAACTCAGCACCGCCTTCCTAACCTGCAATCTTCTTCCTGACCTCTCTGCCCCCACCCCCACTCCAGCCTATCACCCTCACCTTGACCTCCCTCCACCTATCGCATTCCAAAGGCCCCTCCCCCAAGTCCCTCCTCCCTCCCTTTTATCTTAGCCTGCTGGACACACTTGCCTCATTCCTGAAGAAGGGCTGATGCCCGAAACGTCGATTCTCCTGCTCCTCGGATGCTGCCTGACCTGCTGCGCTTTTCCAGCAACACATTTTCAGCTCTGATCTCCAGCATCTGCAGTCCTCACTTTCTCCACTTGCAAGTGTGCCTTACAACATACATGTAGACCAACATGCACTTTATGGTACTAGTAACTGGAATACAGTGCAGCAGTACTTTTCTCCTATCGCAGACAGTTATTTTGGAGATAAATATTCAACGAAGGCCATAATCCTTTTTCCTTTTGTTGCTTATTGTTGAGACCTGGCTCTTGCTTGTCCGTCTTGTGACTCAGGCCGAGCGTGAATCCCATCCCCTGGAAAACAGTACCTTGCGTACAAGCCGACCACCCTCGTCTCAGCTTGGAAAACAATTACGGAGGCTTTGTCAGGACTTCTTCAAGAACATTCTCATCTTAGACAGAGAGCAGCGAACATTCATCCCTTTAATTTTTTGACAGGAAACTGCCCAGTGGCTTCCTCGGCCTCCGACGTTCCAGGGAAAGACAGCCCCAGAAGTGAGTCATACCCCAGGCAGTCGTGAGAAGCAAAAGGAGGAGAGTTGCCAAAGGACCAAGAGGAGAACTAATGTGGGACTATTTTTCAGGAAGGTTACGGGGAATAAACCTGGAAACGACGTGACGGTGAGCCGGGCGTCTGTGCGAGGGAAACCGTTAAGAGGGAATATTCTCCACTCGGAGAGGCAAGGATTGATCAATTACCGTTCCAGCTCCCGTGACACTTCCCCAGAACGGGGCCCGAAACGTGAGCTCTGATTTCTCTTTGGGCATGCTGCCAGACCTGCTGAGTTTTTCCAGCGATTTCTCTTTTTTTTGTTGAGGATTAATCAATGATAGTCAGCAAAGTGGAGTGAGGGGGAGGTAGGATCCAACAGGTTTGGACTTGTCGACAAGGTGACGTGATCATAGAATCCCTGCAGCACAGAAAGAGACCATTCGGTCCATCATTTCCATGCCAACACTTCAAAGAGCATCCCACCCCGACCCACCCAATACACTATCCCTTCATTTCCCATGGCCAATCCACCCTAACCTACACATCCCTGAGCACTATGGGGTAATTTAGCATGGCCAATCCACCCTAACCTGCACATCCCTGAGCACTATGGGGTAATTTAGCATGGCCAATCCACCCTAACCTACACATCCCTGAGCACTATGGGGTAATTTAGCACGGCCAATCCACCCTAACCTGCACATCCCTGAACACTATGGGGTAATTTAGCATGGCCAATCCACCCTAACCTGTACATCCCTGAACACTATGGGGTAATTTAGCATGGCCAATCCACCCTAACGTACACATCCCTGAACACTATGGGATAATTTAGCATGGCCAATCCACCCTAACCTACACATCCCTGAACACTATGGGGTAATTTAGCATGGCCAATCCACCCTAACCTACACATCCCTGAACACTATGGGATAATTTAGCATGGCCAATCCACCCTAACCTACACATCCCTGAACACTATGGGGTAATTTAGCATGGCCAATCCACCCTAACCTACACATCCCTGAACACTATGGGGTAATTTAGCATGGCCAATCCACCCTAACCTACACATCCCTGAACACTATGGGATAATTTAGCATGGCCAATCCACCCTAACCTACACATCCCTGAGCACTATGGGGTAATTTAACATGGCCAATCCACCCTAACCTCCACATCCCTGAGCACTATGGGGTAATTTAGCATGGCCAATCCACCCTAACCTACACATCCCTGAGCACTATGGGGTAATTTAGCACGGCCAATCCACCCTAACCTGCACATCCCTGAACACTATGGGGTAATTTAGCATGGCCAATCCACCCTAACCTGTACATCCCTGAACACTATGGGGTAATTTAGCATCGCCAATCCACCCTAACCTGCACATCGCTGAACACTATGGGGTAATTTAGCATGGCCAATCCATCCTAACCTGCACATCTCTGAGCACTATGGGGTAATTTAGCATGGCCAATCCACCCAAACCTGCACATCCCTGAACACTATGGGGTAATTTAGCATGGCCAATCCACCCTAACCTACACATCCCTGCGCACTATGGGGTAATTTAGCATGGCCAATCCATCCTAACCTGCACATCTCTGAACACTATGGGGTAATTTAGCATGGCCAATCCACCCTAACCTACACATCCCTGAACACTATGGGGTAATTTAGCATGGCCAATCCACCCTAACCTGCACATCCCTGAACACTATGGGGTAATTTAGCATGGCCAATCCACCCTAACCTACACATCCCTGAACACTATGGGGTAATTTAGCATGGTCAATCCACCCTAACCTACACATCCCTGAGCACTGTGGGGTAATTTAGCATGGCCAATCCACCCTAACCTACACATCCCTGAACACTATGGGGTAATTTAGCATGGTCAATCCACCCTAACCTACACATCCCTGAACACTATGGGGTAATTTAGCATGGCCAATCCACCCTAACCTACACATCCCTGAACACTATGGGGTAATTTAGCATGGCCAATCCACCCCAACCTACACATCCCTGAACACTATGGGTAATTTAGCATGGCCAATCCACCCTAACCTACACATCTTTGGACTGTGGGAGGAAACCGGAGCACCCGGAGGAAACCCACGCAGACACTGGGGAGAATGTGCAAACTCCACACAGAGAGTCGTCCCGAGGGTGGAATCGAACCCAGGTCCCTGGCACTGTGAGGCAGCGGTGCTAACCACTGAGCCACCCTGGCTGAAGTTGGTGGTGCAGTTGATGCACAGTTGTGTGGACCTCAGTCTGATTTCTGAGAACAATCTGGTTAAGAGGCTGCTGGGATCCAGGGTCATTGGGTGAATTCGATCCAATGTTGGTTGAGTGGCTGGAAACAGAGGATGATGGTGGCCCACAGGGGAATTATGGGAGTGGAAGGACATAGTAAGTGGTGTACTGTATAGTTCAATGCAGGCTCCCTTCCTGTTCATTGTGTTACGATATAGACATAGGGTTATAGGGAGAGGCTGAACAGGCTGGGGCTGTTTTCCCTGGAGCGTCGGAGGCTGAGGGCTGACCTTATAGAGGTTTATAAAATCATGAGGGACATGGATAGGGTAAATAGACAAGGTCTTTTCCCTGGGGTCGGGGAGTCCAGAACTAGAGGGGCATAGGTTTAGGGTGAGAGGGGAAAGATTTAGAAGGGGCCTCAGGGGCCACACTTCCACCCAGAGGGTGGTACGTGTATGGAATGAGCTGCCAGAGGAAGTGGTGGAGGCTGGTACAGTTACAAGGCTTCTGGATGGATATGGGAATAGGAAGGATATGGGCCGGGTGCTGGTAGGCGGGACTCGATGAGGTTGGGATATCTGGGTCAGCATGGACGAGATGGTCCGAAGGGTTTGTACATCTCTCTGACTCTGTGACACAAATGGAGGAGGCCTGGTCTGGAGGTTTGTGGATGACACAGAACTGGGGGGGGGGGGGGGGTAAACGGTGAGGAGGATGGCCTCAGAATGCGGGACAATATAGACAAGCCGTGGTGACGGGCCGAGGTCAATCCCTGAGAATGCGAGCTGCCGCGTTTTGGGGAGACCTGGCTGGACGATTGGACGGTGCCTGGAGACCCATGCTAACAGGCGCTGTTACAAACTCTGCGCTTACCCAACGTTAACCAAACCAACACCCGGTATCCGTGGGGTTTGGGTCCTTCCAGGGTCAGAGGGCCACAGGGGTCATCCAGCATGGAAACAGAGCCTTTGGTCTCATCAATCCACACCTTGTTCCCCCCCCCCCCCCAACTGGACTAGTCCCATCTGCCTGCTCCTGATCCATAGCCCTCCCCACCTTTTCCCGTTCATGCCCTTATCCAAATGCCTTCGCAATGTTATGTCTGTCCCCACCCCCACCACTTCCTCAGGAAGCTCATTCCACCCACTCCCCACTGTGTTTATTAGTTTTAAAGAATCGACCCCGTGTCCTTCTCTGCTCACCTCAAAAATACGCCCCTTGCTCTTGAAATCCACCCCCCCCCGACCCTCGGGAAGAGTCACCTTCTATTCACCTTATCTCTACCCCTCATGGTTTTGTGAACCTCTGTAAGGTGACCCGTCAACCTCCGACGCTCCAGGGAAAAAAAGTCCCAGCCCCCTTGGAGTGCAGGTTCATAGCTCCTTGAAAGTGGAGTCCCAGGTCGATAGGATAGTGAAGGCAGCGTTTGGTATGTTTTTCCTTTATTGGTCAGAGTATTGAGTACAGGAGTTGGGAGGTCATGTTGTGGACGTACAGGACATTGGTTAGGCCACTGTTGGAATATTGCCTGCAATTCTGGTTTCAAGATGCCCCTCGTGTCTTTTTTAAAAATCTTTCTCCTCTCACCTTAAAAATGTGCCCCCTCCCCTTGAAATCCCCCACTCGAGAGAAAAGACACTTGCCGTACACCTGATTGCTTTTCCCCTGATGATTTTATCAGTCACTTAAAGGTCATGCTTCAACTTCCCATAGTCCACCGAAAAACACCCTGGCCTTCCTTTATAACTCAACCCTGGCAACCTCCCCTTAAATCCCTTCTGAACCCCCCCCCCCCCCACCACCCTCCGGGTTAATAACCTCCTTCCTGTAACAGGGCGTCCGGAACTGGACACAGTGATCCAGACGGGGCCTCACCAATGTCCTGTACAACCCCAAACGTGACGTTTCCCCAAACTCCTGCACTCAAAAGGCTCAGGATAGCGAAGATGATTCTCAATCGGAGCGAGAGTAACAGGGTAGTTGTTATGGCGGACTTTAACTTCCCCAATATTGACTGGGAACACTATGGTTCAAGTCGTTTAGATGGGTCAGTTTTTGTTCAATGTGTACAGGAGGGTTTTCTGACACACAATGTAGACAGGCCAACAAGGGGCAGTGCCATCTTGGATTTGGTACGGGGGGAATGAACCCAGCCAGGTGTTAGACTTGGAGGCAGGTGAGCACTTTGGCGATAGTGACCACAACTTGGTTATGTTTACAATAGCAATGGGCAGGGATAGGTATATAACGCAGGGGAAGAGGTATAACTGGGAGAAAGGCAATTATGGTGCCATCAGGCAAGATTTAGGATGGGGAAGGAAACTGTAGGGGACGGGCACAACTGAAACGTGGAGCTTATTCAGGGAACAGTCACTGCGGGTCCTTGATAAGATATACCGATCAGGCAGGGAGGTCGTGGTTGAGTGAGGGAGCCATGGTTTACTAAAGAAGTTGAAGCTCTTGTCAAGAGGAAGAGGAAGGCTTATGTTAGGATGTGGCGTGAAGGCTCAGTTAGGGGGCTTGAGAGTTAGATAGTTGGTCAGATAAGGTCTGAAGAGAGGGCGAGGAAGAGCCAGGAGGAGACATGAGAAGTTGTTGGTGGACAGGATCAAGGATAACCCAAGGTATATCAGGAATAAACGAATGACTAGGGTAAGATTAGGGCCAATCAAAGATTGGAGTGGGAAGTTGTGTGTGGAATCTGAGGACATGGGGAAACACTTAATGAATACTTTTCGTCAGTTTTCACATTGCAAAAGGGCAATGTTAGTGAGAACAGGCGACCGGATTAGATGGGATTGAGGTTCACAAAGAGGAGGTTTTAGCCATTTTGGAAGATTTGGAAATAGATAAGTCCCCTGGGCCGGATGGGATTTATCCTCGGCTTCTCTGGGAAGCCAGGGAGGAGATTGCCGAGCCTTTGGCTTTGATCTTTGTGTCGTCATTGTCGACAGGAATAGTGCCAGAAAACTGGAGGATAGCAAATGTTGTCCCCTTGTTTAAGAAGGGGATTCAGGGCAATCCTGGTAATTATAGATCAGTGAGCCTTACTGCGGTTGTGGGTAAGGCGTTGGCAAAGGTTATAAGAAATAGGATTTATGATCATCTAGAAAGGAATAAGTTGATTAGGGATAGTCAACACGGTTTTGTGAAGGGAAGGTGCCTCACAAACCTTACTGAGTTCTTTGAGAAGGTGACCAAACAGGTGGGTGAGGGTAAAGTGGTCGATGTGGTGTACATGGATTTCGGTAAGGTGTTTGGTAAGGTTCCCCATGGTAGGCTACTGCAGAAAAGATGGAGGAATGGGATTGAGAGTGATTTAGTCAGTTGGATCAGAAATTGGCTAGCTGAAAGAAGACAGAAGCTGGTGGTTGATGGGAAATGTTCACCCTTCAGTTCCCAATGGTGTGCCATAAGGATCTGTGTTGGGGCCTCTGCAATTTGTCACTTCTATAAATGATCTGTCTGTGGGCGTAGAAGGTTGGGTTAGTGAACTTGCAGATGACACGAAGGTAGGCAGGGTTGTGGATAGTGCTGAAGGATGTTGCAGGTTACAGAGGGATAAGCTGCAGAGCTGGGCTGAGAGGTGGCAAATGGAGTTTAATGTGGACAAGTGTGAGGTGACTCACTTTGGAAGGAGTAACAGGAATAAAGAGTACTGGGCTAATGGGAAGATTCTTGGCAGTGTAGATGAGCAGAGAGTTCTCGGTATCCAGGTCCCCGAAATGTCTGAAAGTTGCCACCCAGGTTGACAGGTTTGTTAAGAAGGCATACGGTGTGTTAGCTTTTATTGGTAGAGGGATTGAGTTTCGGAGCCACGAGGTTATGCTACAGCTGTACAAAACTCTGGTGCAGCCTCACTTGGAGTATTGCGTACAGTTCTGGTCACCGCATTATAGGAAGGATGTGGAAGCTTTGGAAAAGGGTGCAGAGGAGATTCACCAGGATGGTGCCTGGGATGGAGGGAAGATCGGTTGAGGAAAGGGTGAGGGAACTGAAGCTGTTTTGTTGGAGGGAAAGTTGAGAGGTGATTTAATCAAGACCTATAAAATAACCAGAGGGTTAGATAAGGCAGACAGTGAGAGCCTTTTCCCTCAGATGGTGATGGCTAACACAAGGAGACATAGCTTTTCAATTGAGGGGTGATAGATATAGGACAGATGTCAGAGGTAGTTTCTTTACTCCGAGAGTCACAGGACCTGCCTGCACGAGTAAGATACTCGCCAACGTGAAGGGCATTGGACATACACATGGGTAAGAATGGAACGGTCAGAGGGGCATCAGATGAAGTGTACAGGTTGGCGCAGCATCGATGGCTGAAGGGCCTGCACCAAGCTGGAACGTTCCAAGTTGGATGTCTGAGCAATGCAGACAAGCGTGCTCAACGCCTTCTTAACCCCCCCCCCCACCTCCCCCCCACCCGTCTACCTGTGATGCAAACTTCAAAGAATTACGTCCCTGAACCCCTTGGTCTCTGTTCTACAGCACGACCCCAGGCCTTGCTATAAATCCTGCCCTGACACTTATTTTACCACAACCCAATGCCTTACATTTATCTAACCGCCACTCCTCAGCCCATTGACCAAGGACTGGGGGAATGGTTCCATCAGCCAGGCCTGGGATGCAACATTGAACCTCTCTTCCTCACACGAGAAACCGAGCCAATTCTCATTTTGAGTGTGGGGAAAACGTACAAGGTCTTCCTGATCTCGACAAGTCACTGATCTCTGCTCTTCTGTTCAGCGGAGAGCAGTGGAGAGGTTTGAGGTGGGGTTAAACAGGTTTCCTTCAGCCAGAGGAGGGGTTGGGTGTGAGGGGGATAACGGGAGGGCGGGGTTTGACCAGGAAGATGGAGTCCAAGTTTCAGTCAGGCCGACCATGATCTGACCGATTGGGAGACGCAGGCATGAAGTGACACATTCACTCTGGCACCCACGTGTGTTCGGAGTCCCTCCATGTACTTCTGCCTCTTTGATGTGCTCTTCCCCCTGCACTCCTCACTTCCATTCCCAACTTACTACCCATTCCCGCACACGATATTCCCAAACAGACATGAGCTGTCACTCCCAAGTCACATTTTCACTCCTGCGTTCGCTCTCCCAATTTCCACTTTCACATTCATCCCCATTCCCATTTTCTCACCCATCTCCAACATTGTTTGAATTCTTTGAGAAGGTGACTAAGGAGGTAGATGAGGGGAAAGCGGTAGATGTGGTATATATGGATTTTAGTAAAGCGTTTGATCAGGTCCCCCATGGTAGGCTACTGCAGAAAATACAGAGATATGGCATTGAGGGTGAGTTGGAGGTTTGGATTAGGAATTGGCTCTCTGGAAGAAGACAGAGGGTAGTAGTTGATGGCAAAGGTTCATCTTGGAGTGCCGTCACTAGCGGTGTTCCGCAAGGATCTGCTTTGGGACCATTGCAGTTTGTCATTTTTATAAATGACCTGGAGGAAGGGTTAGAAGGTTGGGTGAGCAAGTTTGCGGATGATACGAAAGTCGGAGGAGTTGTAGACAGTGAGGAAGGATGTGGCAGGTTACAGCGGGATATAGAGAAGCTGCAGAGCTGGGCAGAAAGGTGGCAAATGGAGTTCAATGTAGCTAAGTGTGAGGTGATTCACTTTGGTAAGAGTAACAAAAAGATGGGGTACTGGGCTAATGGTCGGATACTTGGTAGTGTGGATGAGCAGAGGGATCTTGGTGTCCATGTACACAGATGGGCGGCACGGTGGCACAGTGGTTAGCACTGCTGCCTCACAACACCAGAGACCTGGGTTCAATTCCCGCCTCAGGCGACTGACTGTGTGGGGTTTGCACGTTCTCCCCGTGTCTGCGTGGGTTTCCTCCGGGTGCTCCGGTTTCCTCCCACAGTCCAAAGATGTGCAGGTCAGGTGAATTGGCCATGCTAAATTGCCCATAGTGTTAGGTAAGGGGTAGATATAGATGTAGGGGTATGGGTGGGTTACGCTTCGGTGGGGCGGTGTGGACTTGTTGGGCCGAAGGGCCTGTTTCCATACTGTAAGTAATCTAATCTCTGAAAGTTGCCACCCAGGTAAATAGTGCAGTGAAGAAGGCATATGGCATACTGGTTTTATTGGTAGAGGAATTGAGTTCCGGAGTCCTGAGGTCATGTTGCAGTTGTATAAGACTCTGGTGCGGCCTCATCTGGAATATTGTGTGCAGTTTTGGTCGCCATACTATAGGAAGGATGTGGAGGCACTGGAACGGGTGCAGAGGAAGTTTACCAGGATGTTGCCTGGTATGGTAGGAAGATCCTATGAGGAAAGGCTGAGGCACTTGGGGCTGTTTTCATTGGAGAAAAGAAGGTTTAGGGGTGACTTGATAGAGGTGTACAAGATGATTAGGGGGTTAGATAGGGTGACAGTGAAGGAGACCTTTTTCCACATATGGAGTCAGCTATTACAAGGGGGCATAGCTTTAAATTAAGGGGGGGGTAGATATAGGACTGATGTTAGGGGTAAGGTTCTTCACTCAGCGAGTCCCACCCCATCACATTCCCCCTCCCCTCCCCCCATCACATTCCCTCCTCCCCCCCATCACATTCCCCCCCCTCCCCTCATCACATTCCTCCTCCCCTCCCCCATTACATTCCTCCCTCCCCTCCCCCCATCACATTCCCCTCCCTCCCCATCCATCCCCCTCCCTCCCCCATCACATTCCCCCTCCCTCCCCCCATCACATTCCCCCTCCCCTCCCCCCACATTCCCCCCCTCCCCTCATCACATTCCTCCCTCCCCTCCCCCCGTCACATCATTCCCCCCTCCCCTCTCTCCCCTCCGTCACATTCCCCCCCTCTCCCCCCTCCGTCACATTCCCCCCTCCGTCACATTCCCCCCTCTCCCCCCTCCGTCACATTCCCCCCTACCCCCCTCCGTCACATTCCCCCCTCCCCCCCTCGTCACATCCCCCCTCCCCCCTCCGTCACATTCCCCCCCTCCCCCCCTCCGTCACATTCCCCCCCTCCCCCCTCCGTCACATTCCCCCCTCCCCCCTCCGTCACATTCCCCCCTCCCCTCACATCCCCCTCCCCCTCCCCTCCGTCACATTCCCCCCTTCCCCCCTCCTCCCTCCATCACATTCCCCCCTTCCCCCCTCCGTCACATTCCCCCCTCTCCCCCCTCTCCCCCTCCGTCACACTCCCCCCCTCTCCCCCCTCCGTCACATTCCCCCCCTCTCCCCCCTCCGTCACATTCCCCCCGCCCCCTCTCATCACATTTCCCCCTCCCCCCCTCCGTCACATTCCCCCCCTCCCCCCCTCCGTCACATTCCCCCCTCCCCCCTCCGTCACATTCCCCACCCTCCCCCCCCGTCACATTCCCACCCTCCCCCCCTCCGTCACATTCCCCCCCTCCGTCACATTCCCCCCTCCCCCCCTCCCTCCCCTCCGTCACATTCCCCCCTCCCCCCTCCTCCCTCCGTCACATTCCCCCTTCCCCTCCGTCACATTCCCCCCCTCCGTCACATTCCCCCCGCCCCCTCTCATCACATTTCCCCCTCCCCCCTCCATCACATTCCCCCCCTCCCCCCATCCATCACATTCCCCCCTCCCCCCATCCATCACATTCCCCCCTCCATCACATTCCCCCCTCCCCCCCTCCATCACATTCCCCCCTCCCCCCCTCCATCACATTCCCCCCCTCCGTCACATTCCCCCCCTCCGTCACATTCCCCCCCTCCGTCACATTCCCTCCTCTCCCCTCCTCTCCCCTCCCCTCCATCACATTCCCCCCTCCCCCTCTCATCACATTTCCCCCTCCCCCCCTCCGTCACATTCCCCCCCTCCCCCCATCCGTCACATTCCCCCCCTCCCCCCTCCATCACAGATCTGACCCTCAACACATTCCCCCTCCCCCCTCCATCACATTCCCCCCTCCATCACATTCCCCCCCTCTCCCCCCTCCATCACATTCCCCCTCCCTCACATTCCCCCCTCCATCACATTTCCCCCTCCCCCCCTCCGTCACATTCCCCCCCTCCCCCCTCCATCACATTCCCCCCTCCCCCCTCCCCCTCCCTCCCATCCCCCCTCCATCACATTCCCCCCCTCTCCCCCCTCCATCACATTCCCCCCCTCCATCACATTCCCACCTCCCGCCATCACATTCCCCCCCTCCATCACATTCCCCCCTCCCCCCCTCCATCACATTCCCCCCTCCCCCCCTCCATCACATTCCCCCCCTCCCCCCTCCATCATATTCCCCCCCTCCCCCCTCCATCATATTCCCCCCCTCCCCCCCTCACATTCCCCCTCCCCCCTCCATCACATTCCCCCCCTCCCCCCTCCATCACATTCCCCCCCTCCCCCCTCCATCACATTCCCCCCCTCCATCACATTCCCCCCCTCCCCCCCTCCGTCACATTCCCCCCTCCCCCTTCCCCCCTCCGTCACATTCCCCCCCTCCCCCTTCCCCCCTCCGTCACATTCCCCCCCTCCCCCCCTCCATCACATCCCCCCCTCCCCCCTCCATCACATTCCCCCCTCCCCCCTCCATCACATTCCCCCCTCCCCCCTCCATCACATTCCCCCCCTCCATCACATTCCCCCCTCCCCCCCTCCGTCACATTCCCCCCTCCCCCTCATCACATTCCCCCCCATCCCATTCCCCCCTCCCCCGCATCACATTCCCCCATCCCACCCCATCACATTCCCCCCATCACATTCCCCACATCACATTCCCCCCCATCCCCCCATCACATTCCCCATCACATCCCCCCCCATCCCCCCATCACATTCCCCATCACATCCCCCCATCACATCCCCCCATCACATTCCCCCATCACATTCCCCCCCCCCATCTCCCCATCACATTCCCCCCCATCCCCCATCACAATCCCCCCATCCCCCCATCCCAATCCTCCCCATCCCAATCCCCCCCATCCCCCCATCACATTCCCCCCCATCCCCCCATCACATTCCCCATCACATCCCCCCCCATCCCCCCATCACATTCCCCATCACATCCCCCCATCACATTCCCCCCCCCCCCATCTCCCCATCACATTCCCCCCCCCCATCTCCCCATCACATTCCCCCCATCCCCCCATCACAATCCCCCATCTCCCCCATCCCAATCCCCCCATCACAATCCCCCCCATCCCCCCATCACAATCTCCCCCATCCCCCCATCACAATCCCCCCCATCACATTCACCCCCCATCCCCCCATCACATTCACCCCCCATCCCCCCATCACATTCCCCCCCCATCACCCCATCACATTCCCCCCCCATCCCCCATCACATTCCCCCCCATCACCCCATCACATTCCCCCCCCCATCACATTCACCCCCCATCCCCCCAATCCCCCCATCACATTCCCCCCAATCCCCCCATCACATTCCCCCCAATCACATTCCCCCCAATCCCCCCAATCCCCCCCATCACATTCCCCTCAATCCCCCCCATCACATTCCCCCCAATCCCCCCCATCACATTCCCCCCAATCCCCCCCATCACATTCCCCCCAATCACATTCCCCCCAATCCCCCCCATCACATTCCCCCCAATCCCCCCATCACATTCCCCCCAATCCCCCCCATCACATTCTCCCCATCCCCCCCACCCCTCCATCCCCCCCATCACATTCCCCCCAATCCCCCCAATCCCCCCCATCACATTCCCCTCAATCCCCCCCATCACATTCCCCCCAATCCCCCCCATCACATTCCCCCCAATCCCCCCATCACATTCCCCCCAATCCCCCCCATCACATTCCCCCCAATCCCCCCCATCACATTCCCCCCAATCCCCCCCATCACATTCCCCCCAATCCCCCCCATCACATTCCCCCCCATCCCCCCATCACATTCTCCCCATCCCCCCACCCCTCCATCCCCCCCATCACATTCTCCCCCATCCCCCCCATCACATTCTCCCCCATCCCCCCCACGCCCCCATCATATTCCCCCCTCCCCCTCATCACATTCCACCCCATCCCACCCCACGCCCCCATCATATTCCCCCCTCCCCCTCATCACATTCCACCCCATCCCACCCCAAAACATTCCCCCCCATCCCACCCCATCACATTCCCCCCCATCCCACCCCATCACATTCCCCACCCCATCACATTCCCCCCACCTCCCCCCCATCACATCCCCCCCTCCATCACATTCCCCCTCCCCTCATCACATTCCTCCCTCCCCTCCCCCCTCCATCACATTCCTCCCTCCCCTCATCACATTCCTCCCTCCCCTCCCCCCTCCATCACATTCCTCCCTCCCCTCCCCCCTCCATCACATTCCTCCCTCCCCTCATCACATTCCTCCCTCCCCTCCCCCCTCCATCACATTCCTCCCTCCCCTCCCCCCTCCATCACATTCCTCCCTCCCCTCCCCCCTCCATCACATTCCTCCCTCCCCTCCCCTCTCCATCACATTCCCCCCTCCCCTCCCCTCCCCCCTCCATCACATTCACCCCTCCCCTCCCCCCTCCGTCACATTCCCCCCTCCCCTCCCCCCTCCGTCACATTCCCCCCTCCCCTCCCCCTCCATCACATTCCCCCCTCCCCTCCCCTCCCCTCCCCCTTACCCCCTCCATCACATTCCCCCTCCCCCCTCCATCACATTCCCCCTCCCCCTCCATCACATTCCCCCTCCCCCTCCCCCTCCCCCTCCCCCTCCCCCTCCATCACATTCCCCCTCCCCCTCCCCCTCCCCCTCCCCCTCCCCCTCCATCACATTCCCCCCTCCCCCACATTCCCCCCTCCATCACTTTCCCCTCTCCCCCCCCATCCCATTCCCCCCTCCCCCATCCCATTCCCCCCTCCCCCATCCCATTCCCCCCTCCCCCATCCCATTACCCCCCTCCCCCATCCCATTCCCCCCTCCCCCCATCCCATTCCCCCCCTCCCCCCATCCCATTCCCCCCTCCGCCCATCCCATTCCCCCCTCCGCCCATCCCATTCCCCCCCCCTCCCCCATCCCATTCCCCCCCCTCCCCCATCCCATTACCCCCCTCACCCATCCCATTACCCCCCTCACCCCCATCCCATTACCCCCCTCACCCCCATCCCATTACCCCCCATCCCATTCCCCCCCTCCCCCCCATCCCATTCCCCCCCTCCCCCCCATCCCATTCCCCCCTCACCCCCATCCCATTCCCCCCCTCCCCCCATCCCATTCCCCCCTCACCCCATCCCCCCATCCCATTCCCCCCTCACCCCATCCCCCTATCCCCCCATCCCATTCCCCCCTCACCCCATCCCCCTATCCCCCCATCCCATTCCCCCCTCCCCCCATCCCATTCCCCCCTCCCCCCATCCCATTCCCCCCTCCCCCCATCCCATTCCCCCCTCCCCCCATCCCATTCCCCCCTCCCCCCATCCCATTCCCCCCTCCCCCCATCCCCCTATCCCCCATCCCATTCCCCCATCCCCCTATCCCCCATCCCATTCCCCCATCCCCCTATCCCCCCATCCCATTCCCCCCTCCCCCCATCCCATTCCCCCCTCCCCCCATCCCATTCCCCACTCCCCCCATCCCATTCCCCACTCCCCCCATCCCATTCCCCACTCCCCCCATCCCATTACCCCCCTCCCCCATCCCATTACCACCCTCCCCCATCCCATTCCCCCCCCTCCCCCATCCCATTCCCCCCCCTCCCCCATCCCATTCCCCCCCTCCCCCATCCCATTCCCCCCCTCACCCCCATCCCATTCCCCCCCTCACCCCCATCCCATTCCCCCCCTCACCCCCATCCCATTCCCCCCCTCACCCCCATCCCATTCCCCCCCTCCCATTCCCCCCCTCCACCATCCCATTTCCCCCTCCCCCATCCCATTCCCCCACCCTCACCCCCATCCCATTTCCCCCCTCCCCCATCCCATTTCCCCCCCTCCCCCATCCCATTTCCCCCCCTCCCCCATCCCATTCCCCCCCTCCCCCATCCCATTCCCCCACCCTCACCCCCACCCCATTCCCCCCCCTCACCCCCATCCCATTCCCCCCCTCCCATTCCCCCCCTCCCCCATCCCATTCCCCCCCTCCCCCATCCCATTCCCCCCCTCCCCCATCCCATTCCCCCCCCTCCCCCATCCCATTCCCCATCCCATTCCCCCACCCTCACCCCCATCCCATTCCCCCACCCTCACCCCCATCCCATTTCCCCCCCTCCCCCCATCCCATTTCCCCCCCTCCCCCCATCCCATTTCCCCCCCTCCCCCCATCCCATTTCCCCCCCTCCCATTTCCCCCCCTCCCCCCATCCCATTTCCCCCCCTCCCCCCATCCCATTTCCCCCCTCCCCCATCCCATTTCCCCCCTCCCCCCATCCCATTCTCCCCCCATCCCATTCTCCCCCCTCCCCCCATCCCATTCTCCCCCCTCCCCCCCATCACATTCTCCCCCCTCCCCCCTCCCCCCATCACATTCTCCCCCCTCCCCCCATCACATTCTCCCCCCTCCCCCCATCACATTCTCCCCCCTCCCCCCAACACATTCTCCCCCCTCCCCCCATCACATTCTCCCCCCTCCCCCCAACACATTCTCCCCCCTCCCCCCTCCCATTCCCCCCTCCCATTCCCCCCTCCCCCATCCCATTCCCCCCCCCCTCCCCATTCCCCATTCCCCCCCCCCCATCCCCATCCCATTCCCGATGGGGGTGAGGGGGGGGGAAGCGATGGGGGGATGGGGGGGGAGGAGGGGATGGGGGGGGGAGGAGGGGATGGGGGGGGAGGAGGGGGGGAGGAGGGGAGGGGGGTCCCATTCCCCTCCCCCCATCCCCCCATCCCATTCCCCTCCCCCCATCCCATTCCCCTCCCCCCATCCCCCCATCCCCCCATCCCATTCCCCCCCCATCCCCCCATCCCATTACCCCATCCCCCCCATCCCCCCATCCCATTCCCCCATCCCATTCCCCCCATCCCATTCCCCTCCCCCCATCCCATTCCCCCCCTCACCCCCATCACATTCCCCCCCTCACCCCCACCACATTCCCCCCCTCACCCCCATCACATTCCCCCCCTCACCCCCACCACATTCCCCCCCTCACCCCCACCACATTCCCCCCCCCTCACCCCCACCACATTCCCCCCCCCTCACCCCCACCACATTCCCCCCCCCTCACCCCCACCACATTCCCCCCCCTCACCCCCATCACATTCCCCCCCCCTCACCCCCATCACATTCCCCCCCCCTCACCCCATCACATTCCCCCCCCCTCACCCCCATCACATTCCCCCCCCTCACCCCCATCACATTCCCCCCCCCTCACCCCCATCACATTCCCCCCCCCTCACCCCCATCACATTCCCCCCCCCTCACCCCCATCACATTCCCCCCCTCACCCCCATCACATTCCCCCCCCCTCACCCCCATCACATTCCCCCCCCCTCACCCCCATCACATTCCCCCCCCCTCACCCCCATCACATTCCCCCCCCCTCACCCCCATCACATTCCCCCCCCCTCACCCCCATCACATTCCCCCCTCTCTGTGCCCCTCACAAACATGGCGGCCTCTCCTTCCCTTCCGGCTCGGTGACCTTTGACCAAACGTGATGACGGATGACGTCGCGTG